>NC_079164.1:108088562-108146062 GCF_947568905.1 Ostrea edulis
TTAAGGACAGTGTTTACCGTAGGTCTATGTCCACTATATGGAAATGAGATACAAATCAAACCTGCTCATATGAAACATCTCAGCATGCTTCTCCAACTCACAGTGTGGATTTAACATGTGGCTCTTGTGCTTAAGTGACACTGGTTATCTAGGACAGGGTGCAGGTCTACATTCACCCTATGGCAAACTATACTTACTCATATGACATATTTTTGGATGCTTCTTCAAACTCCCTGTCCAGTCTGCTTGATCTGACAAACTTTTTTGTACATTTTGTACTTGAAGAGAGTATTAACTATTAAGTTCCTCTCTTAGGTTAATATGTATCTAACAACAAAACTTTACCATGTTAACAGATGCTCATTTTGTAAGAGGGGGGGTACTGGTTCAATTTTCAATCCCGATGCCACATCAAACTTAGCAAAGGCGGTGACTGTGCCTTCGCCAAGCACCCAGCATTAGAACAGAAGGTCACAGGTTTTTCGAATATGACCTTAAAAATTGAAGAACGGTCACTGTTATTGTCGTATGGCATCGATTCCTAGGTCAAACTTCAGCACTGTTTCACCTACAGCTGATGAGGATGTCTTTGTTGGAGTAAAAGAAAATTCCAATAAGGATGTAAAACGACAAATAGTTTTCAGTCCCATAAAGATTGCTCAATCTGCATTTATACTGGTTGAAATATAAATTAGTTTTGTGGACTTCTTAAAAATTGTGATCACGTCTTTTTGCTTCAGAGTTGTCTTTCTGTTGCATCTATTTCAGGAGGAAAATGGCTTAAAAAGCAGATGAACTTTTTGAGACCTAAATTTTTTATTTACCAATGGTTACAAAACTAGTATAGTTGAACTTTTTTCATCTTATTATGACTTAATCATCTTTTAAGGAATAACTTAATCATCTTTTAAGGAATAACTTAATCATCTTTTAAGGAATTCTTTACAGTGAGAGACCTTGTTGATGATTACCTTGCAGTGAATAGAATTCTAACAATTTGGGTCATATCCTCAGTGATCTCAGTGGATCACCTGTGGAAGTTGCTTTAGAACCCTGATGTCTGTCATTATAAGCCGTAGCATTGTTTTACTTTTATATCAACATGCTGTATTGATTTATTTTTTCAGGTGACTGTGGAAGCTACGCTGGAGCACCCCTTCTTTGTCTTTGGACAAGGCTGGTCCTCGTGTGAGCCAGACAGAAGTCTTCACCGCTATGGTTTGGATTGCCAGAAGCTCTCCGTCGGGGATGTCTGCATCTCCTTAACACATAAAGATGTACAGGAGCGGGCAGCAGAAATCTCCCAGCAACAACAGCAGGAGCTGAAAGATTCACCTCACAGGTCATCCCTCAGAAATTCCACCTCCATGCTAAGCCCTGCCCACAAGAGAAGCTCCCCCAATGATCCCGAGGGTCGCCCTAGGAAGCACCATCTTTCCTCCATGTCCAGTCCAAAAGACAATGTAGAAATTAAACAAGAGAACCCCCATTATAGTGTTACCTGATATTCCACCCTCTACTCAAACAAATTATATCTTTGTTACTACTTCTTTGTTTTGTTGTTACAAAGCAAAATTATTATATGCTATACCCTTCATTGTTTTTGTATGTATAACAGCAATCTGATGAGACTTTTGATATTGTCATACATATTTCAATTTAAAACTCCAAGACAAAGGTATATTGTATGATATGCCATCTTTTGATTTACATTAGTTTACATGTAATGACACTGTGTTGCTGCTTATATTTTCAATAGGTTAGATGTGTTCTGCCTTCTGATTGGTTAAAAGGTTGCACCATCTGGAGACATGGACTCAATCAGGTTGCTGTTTTAGTGCAATTGTTTAAAGTCCCAGCACTATAATATGATTGTTTCAAAAGTGCTATTAGAAGTTTTCAATGCTTGTTAGTCTAGATAGATTTCCAGATTGTTTCCCCATGTTTCTAGTTATGCTGCTCATGAATGGTGTATATTATTGAAGGCATATAACCAACTCACTTGAATTATGCCACAGATATTGATAAGAACATGTGATTCATAGTATTTTTCTCATCTATTTTTAGAGAAGGAGATCTGCTGGAAGCTAGTTGTCTTTTTTCTGAAAAGATTGAGCCTTTTGAACATAAAACTTTTGTTTAATGAACAAATAATCCACTTAGTAATCCTTCGAATCAAATTTTTAAAAGTACTATATTTTTGCCCCTCGGCAGTTGACAAATTTTTATGATGTCATCAGTATTTTTAGAGTGCTTTGTTATATAGTATATGATTCATCGGATTTTTATTTTGAATTGATGTATACTGTACATTTATTGTGAAAAAAAGCCAATATGGTTTTGTTATCGACTGTCTATTCTTGTTATTACATGTTGTTTCATGAAAAATTGTGATAATTTTAGATTATTTTTTATTATAGAAAACGCACAATGTATGTGTATCTCAAATTTTTACGGAAAGCAATTAATGTTGTAACATTATATTGGACATAATTTAATTCAAATAAATTTTTATTTTTTTTCAATGAATTTGAAGTAAATAGATGTTATAGAAATTATTGTTCCATCAAATGATGACTTTCTTTATAAAATGTCAATATACTGATAACATATCTGTCTTTTATAACATTTATCTTTAATGCACTTTATGTCAAAAATCCATGTATTAGAAATGCACAGCACAAAACCAGTGTTAAAAATATTTATGGCAAACTTTTTTTATCTAAAAGGTGATATCATAAACTATAAAATGTCAGAGAGAATGATATATATCTTGCTGAACGACAACTATTTTTTTTAAGACGATAGATGGGATGTTTTGTAATGCCCTTCCATGATTTAGGAATTATGCATCATAGTCATGCAATGTTAAAGGAATTGTGGTCTGTAAAGTATACCATCAATCTCTTCTTGTTCATAACAATCCAGTCATAGTGATATCTAATCTGGTTATTGTGTAGCAGCCACCACATTTGATGAGCAATTATCAAACCATTTTATGATACAGGAATTGTCAGAATCTGGGCTATAGGATAGCAGTTGCACTTATTATGCAATGTCTTTGTTAGCTTACCTAAGTTAAAGCCTCACGTGAGCTTTTCTGATCAAAATTTGTCCGGCATTTTTTGTCGTTATCTTTTCACATCTTTTTCTCCAGAACCGCTCGGCCAATTTCAATCAAACTTGGTACAAATTATCCTTAGGTGAAAGGGATTCAAGTTTGTTCAAATGAAGGGTCGTGTCCCTTTCAAAAGAGGGAGATAATCAAGAAAATCCAGAAGAAGAAAAAAAGATGGAGTCATTTAAAAATCTTAACAAGAACCACTAAGCCAAAAAAGTTGAATTTTACCAGAAAGCTTTATAATGCAGATTTAAGTTTGTTCAAATTATTGCCCCCAGGGGTAGGGTGGGGCCAAAATAGGGGATCAAAGTTTTACATGGAGATGTATAGGAAAAATCTTCCCCAGATCAACAGGGCCATATTAGTCATATCAATATGCAAACATCTGAAATTAGTGCAAAAATAAAATTTGTTCATTTCAAGAAAGCTGGGGGTAAAATGAGCCACATATTCATATCGGAATATACAGAAGAAAAGTTATGCTAAGCAAAATCTACTGAATTGTTTTTGGTAGGGATTTCATATTTATATATAGAGAGAGATTCATTATGGCAAGACCTTGTATTTTATTATGACATCTTTACCTTGTGACTCTGTATCACGGTTATGTCGTGACCCTGGGGCTAAGTTCAGGCCACAATATGGGGTCAAAATTTTTCATAAAAATAAAGATTGAAAAACTTTTAGAAATCACAACAGCAGGGCCAAGGTGACTCGGGTGAGTGATGTGGTCCATGGGCCTCTTGACCCACCTCTCAATACTAAAGGAGACATGATAACAATTTGCTTTGATTACAAATGCAAAGGGCAGTAACTCCTACTAATTGAAAAGTATTTCCTATTTTTGTAGAAAAAATGTCAGCTAAAATAAACCTACAATAATATACCCTCATCATAGCCTTGTTGATGATTGATCAGATATTGATTTTTCTCATGTAAATCCCTTTACAATAGGGGGGGGGGGGGGGGGTAGGTAAGAACTGCAACTTCTTGATTTTCTGCATACATGTATTACCCCATACAATGACTAGATCTCTTTTCATAGATTACATAGTAAAGAAAGGATTGTTTTCACAAGTGCATATATCTACTCAACTAATTTTAGATCTCTTATTACTGGCAATATCTTCAGATGCAATTTCTGAGCAATTGATTAAATTTCTTGTTGCAAGAATGTTCAACTCTTTGCACACAGTACGCAGTCAGTGCCTTGCTCTTACTGAGGAACAGGAGAGTAAATATTCCAATGATATCAGAAGCAGTAGTACACCAATTGAAAATGATATACAAGTAGAAGGGAAAACACGAAAATTTGAAGAAGAAAAAATTATATGAGCAATTTTATAAATTGCATCACAATTTGTTTTAAAGTGAAGAATGAAATGTATTAAAGTGTGGAGTACGATATGATTAACATAAAATCTCAAATCACCAAAATCTTCATTGCAGTTTACCATCTTTGTTAAATCAACAGTTGTATTTTTGGTCGAATATTCGACTCAATTTCACAGTCACAAATGGAAGGAGGTTGAACTTGTACAATGTGAGCTACATTTCACTTTTCATTTCAGCCAGTAAACATACACCCACTTTATCCCAGAGAATTCATTGAAACAATTCATGTCATTTGATGACCTCACTCTCATTGTTTGTGCGACGGGGAATTTTGATATAGCTCAGGGATTCAGAGGAATGAAGGTTCACACTTCGTGGCCCGATTTGTGATAGAGAATGGTCGGGGGCCGGCAGCTAAAAAGATCTGGAGGAATAAATACATCACAACATCGCACTATCTGCATATACCCAGTGCCTTTCATATTGTCCAAGGAACGCATTTTGTTGCTCATTTTTAAGGCATCCTTGCATATGACAGAACAAAAAGTTAGAAAAGTTGGTATTTTAAAAATTATGATCTGTTCAGGATCTGGAGGAATTATCAGATAGGGAGGGAGGTGTTTATTTGTTTTTCTTTTGATTGTGTTGTCCATACATGCAGTTTTGACAACAGTCATATAATCAAACCCAGTGAACTGATCATGTGAAAACTTACACAGAGAGGTGTACAGACAATTTTTCGCCATACTTCATTTTCATCCAGTCATCTTTAGGAAAATTTTCAAGTCATTTATAGAAAAATGCAATGTCCCAGGGTTGAATTGATTGCATGTATATTTTATAGTCTCCTGTGAACAGGAATAAAATGGTTATAAAGTTTAGTACACTAGAAATTTTGTCATAGAAAGTTTAAAGCGTGCTAAAATAAGAAATTGTTGTAGAAATGTTCTGCATCTATTGTTTGCATATAAGTGAAAATGTTTTCATGGAGTTTGGTTTTTGTACAGTCTCTCCATTAAGACCAATCTTTCATAGGTAATATTCGACTCTGTTGACAGATTTCTTTCGAGTCTCAAATTTACAGGAAGATGTCAATCCACAGAGATATAATGATTTTGCAACATGTCATATCGTGTATCTCGATCTTGACAGACACCCATTACCAGTTGTTTGCACTCTGCATATTGTGTCATTGACATTACTAGCAGTATTTGTATATTACATTGTAAGTGCTTGTAAAACCTTCCTCACTTAAACTTTCACATATCCCTTATCTGCAAGATGTACATGTTCATATAATGATCATATATTGTAAGGTTGGTAATGTGCTGTATTTCACAGCAACACGCATTTGAATGACTTACGTGTGGTCAAATCTTGCTTGTTAATTTTTGTTTGAATTTTCTCTGCATTTTACTTTTATCCTGTGCTGAGAAAATCCTACCCTAAGTTGAGTCTGTTATACTGATGTTATCCACAATGTTATTTTGTTAGTTGTGCTTAACTTGGATGTGAACTAGTTTTGTACAAATTGACACAAAATGTTAAAAAATCATTGAATATACAGTTTAAAGTGCTCCTGTTTTAATAAGTCTGTTAAAACAAGTAAAAGCCATTCTAAAAATAAAGTATTTATCAAATTGCCAATTTTGTTGTTATGGTTTGAGAGATTACAAGTTTTATCACAAAGGCTATCTATGCAGTGAAGGTCCGTCAGACATTGGGAAATGTCCAGTAATTTTTGTTTTGGTCCGATAAATATCAGTTGTTGGCCAGACCAAGTGTCCGATAAATATTTTTTTTCAATGAAATACATGATTAGATAAATTTTCAATTTTTAACAGCATGTCCCAAAATTTATTGGGAAATGTCCGGTAATTTTTGTTTTGGTCCGATAAATATCAGTTGTTGGCCAGACCAAGTGTCCGATAAATATTTTTTTTCAATGAAATACATGATTAGATAAATTTTCAATTTTTAACAGCATGTCCCAAAATTTATTCTGTTCTTTAGTCGTTGCAAACAGAAAACGTGTTTGGCTCAAATATTTATCAAACTTGCAATCATCTGCAATTCCCCCAAGGCATGATAGCATAATATCCCGTGAAACTACAGACATCTTTGAAGCGTTTGAATTAGGTAATAAAATAACAGGTAAATAAAGCATTTAAACTACTTTGATCAAGATTTGAAGTACATATTTGAACAACATGGGTTTTTTAAAAAATAAAAAATGTGCATTTCATAACACGGGTTGGAAAAGTTTACTCCACTGACAAATCTGAAGTGAAATGCTTGGGCTAATAAAGTACGTCACCGATGCCATTGAATCTGGGCCAGAAAGTTCAAATTTACACGACAGCTTCCTGACTTGGTGCAGATTCAAGTTTGTTCAAAACATGGCCCCCAGGGATAGGGTAGGGCGATGATAGAAGTTTTTCATGAGAATGTATAGGGAACATCTTTAAAAATCTTCTTCCCAAGAACCACTGGACCAGAAAGTTCAAATTTACATGAAATTTTAAGCTTCTTGATATAGTGTAAATTCAAGTTTGTCAAAATCATGGCCCCAAGGATAGAGTGGGGCCAAAATAGGGGATTAATTTGCCTATAAAATTTCGGTCTGGTAAAATGTGATTTGGTCCAGTAATATCTCGACCATTCTGGACAAAATGTCCAGTAAGTACCAGAAGACCTTGGCAAGCACTGCGACTTTGTATATCAATTTGATAATGCACGTCTAAAATCCTTGGTAGGAGTTTTTCACATTTTCTTCACATAGGGTGCTAAAATTCACTGAAAGCAGATCTGGTGTTGTCTGGGTCCCAGTTCCAATAAAAAATTGCCTATATTTTACTTCGCTTCACATGTGATGCTTACCTCTTAATAACCTATGGATTTTCCCTGTCCAGTACCTCAACTCAACCAGAGAAAAACGCTCCCTCTAGATCCCCCACTTCGTGCATGCGCCTAATACCATGTGCTTTTTCTCTGTGGATGCCATATTGTAAGGCGATAAAAAATTCCCAGAGGATAGGTGAAACCTTAGGGCATAGGGCACCAATTGTCTTACAAGGGGAATTTGTCCAGATTCCATTTATATAGATGAAGAAGTGTGTAAAAAGATGCAGCAGTTTTTGTGTTTATTTCACTTTAAATGAATATAATTTGTGTCACCATTATTTTCCCAATTTACCACTTCTTGACATAAAATTTCCAAATGAAAGGGTACTGCAAGTCCCTGTACTAATAGGATCAGTCGGCCCATGAGTCAGTCTGATTAAAGGTCATAAGAAACGATATTCTGAAAAATCGAGTTATGTATGAAAATTCATTAATCAAGGTTATTTCAATGCAAGACGTCATGACAACTGATCAAATGTACCCGATCACGAAAATGATCTTTGACAATCACGGCTTATCTCCCTTGCTGATGATGTCAAAAAGACCCACTGTGATGTAAACAACCACACTTATAATATATTTACTGCATATCTTTGAAAAGTGCCATAGTGTACTGCATTTAATTGCAGTGTTAGGTCGCAGAAGGGGGTGGCCATGTACCTCTTCCCAAGGGATCCCAAATTTAGAAAAATATGGGTACAAAATCTCCGACGCGATGGATTCGTTGCCACGAACAGTCACAAACACTGCACTTCAGTACATCCATCGGTCAATCTGATTAAAATCAGATCCTATGATCCACTCACGTACTTCGCTAGGACACGTGGGTTTCCTCCGGTTACTCCAGTTTCATCAGGGCCACATAAATGACCCCCTATAACATCTGTGCATCAAAGGACACCATTTGAAATAAGCTCTCAAGCTTTCATGGGTTATCCTTGGTATTATGTATGTATGTATATACCGAATAAACATTTATTTATTTATTATAAAATTTAGTCAAACTAGAACTGTATATTTATGAACCTTTCATCCTGAAATTCAAAAAGAAAACCATGAAACATCATTCAGAAATCATAACTTATATTTCATATACTATATCACTCAAGGTACTGATAACTGAATGTTTATTTTTAAAAAAAAAAATTATAATAATTTTTTTGATTATTAAAATATATTTGAACAGCAGGTATATAAAGTGAGAAAGTAAAAACAACACCTGCTATAGAATTAAACGCAAGCAATCTTTAGAAAAAGGCCTAACTTACCATTAAAAAATTATAAAAGACCTGACCCATCCCCGATTAAAAACGATTTGTGAATTTTTTACTTCTGGGACACACAAGGAAACACTAGCTGATTATAAAGAACCGTGCGCCATTACAACAGGTGACATCCATGATACATTTGCCACATTTGGGATACTCTACACCTACATTACAAGAATATTTTAATGCAACTTCATTTGTGATTATTCGTATCAAGAGGGAAATGGGATTACCATTACAGTTTTTAGACTTTTTTTCATTACGATAAATCATCAATGATATGTACACAAGTTCATACGACTTCTAATCTTTTTAAAATAATAGTTAAATTCAGTATCTGATGAGTGGCATGGGGGTCTTGAAATCCACAGGCACCTGAAGTATGGACACTACTAACCCCCTACCCTTTCTGTATTTTTTTGGGTGGCGATAATTTCTCCAAAATATGTGGATTCCCAGTCTATCCGATCCCAATTTCGATTTATGTAATCCTTTCACGCTTTATGTAAGCTTTAGAGATTGGCCTTAGAACTATGAGTACCAGTTTTATTATTACCAGTCGTTCAAAATCCAATCTCGAAAGCTTACAAAAAGTGTGAAACGATTACATAAATCGAAATTGGCATGGGATAGAAAAGGAATCCAAACATTTTGGAACAATTATCCCCGCACAAAAAATCAGAAGGGGGTGGGGGGTTTGTTGTGTCCATACTTCAGGTGCCTGTGTTGACTTCTTAAACCTCAAGATCATCCTCTGTAAAAGAACGTTATTCGCTTGCCGTGCATCATTCCCAACTGGTTTAAACAATATGATTGAACCACAAAATCGGACAGTTCGTCAGAAAACAGAAATTCGTCCATATCAATTAAATCAGTGAAAGATTTTGTGAAATAACACGGTGTACAGTTACACTATTTCCATTGCGTTGTTTACATCAATGGGTCATTGTGACGTCAATAACGAACAGAATCAAGAACGATAAGCGGGCAACAAATTCATTCTATGTACAAGTTTACAGCTTTATTTCTTATCAATACAAAGACAATAATTTTTTTATTTTCCACGATTTGATTTTCATTCATACCAATCTTTATGTTTATAAAGTAAAATACCACTGTTAAAAATCATTTCATATGACCTTTAACACCACCTCTTCTAATGCCGAGTGCAAGGAGAAGGGAGGTGTTTACTCAATCTACCCATGAATTTGAAACTGCTCTAGTGGAGGTGTTGTATGTAATTCAAATTCTAGTTGAACAAACTTATGTGAAGCGCGATATCTGTTGCGAAGTGTGATGTCTGTTGTGAAGCACGATGTCTGTTGTGAAGTGCGATGTCTGTTGTGAAGCGCGATGTCTGTTGTGAAGTGCGATGTCTGTTTCTTCATACTGGATCTATTTTTAGCATGTTGAAAAGTATTAAGCATGCTCAGCAATAAACATCACAGAAGTGCGGTGTGCGTTACATATGAAACACAATTTAGTAATATATCCTACACTTGTACCTCTAAAGACATTATATTCTGTTCATGGTTTCACGTGATGGAAGAGGGTGTTAGAGCCGAAGTGTTACAAGTTCCTAATAACCAGACAGCTGGGTGACTGTGGGCCTGCATTGGTTATTACAAATAAGTTATGATTTGTAATTTGTTGACAGAGAACAGGTTTCCATGGAAATTATATCCATTAGATCAACATATCGTAAGCCATAAGCTGAAGTGTAAAGGGAAATAAATCTATCTCACAAATAAGTACAAGAATGGGAAAAATTGATATGCTTTAAACATTTTAATAATTTGTTAACATTGTAGCAACATGCTTTTAAACTTAATTTACATTAAAGTCTTAAAATATCAAGATGTGTTTGTGAGTACTATGCCCCAAGAGTGGTCATGCAAGTTCTAATCTGGCTAAATTGGCCCTGATAAATGATACTGACCTTTAACATTTACATAGTCTTGACCTTTCATTTCACCTTGTATGAAGTCTACATTTTGCATAGTTCAGCAAGATGTGTTTGTAAAATACTGATGCCCACGTATGGCAGCAAAGCAATTCTGGTATCCAAAGGAAGGTCTTGTCACAAGAAATACACAGGTGAAATATGAAAGCCCAATCACTAACCCTTCAAAAGTTATGGACTAGGTTAAAGTTTTTCAAAAGTAGGTCAAGGTCATGAGGTCAAAACCTTTGCTACCCGAAGAAAGGTCTTGTCAAAAAAAATATACATGTGAAATGTAAAAGCATCAACCATTCAAAAGTTATGGCCAACGTTCAAGTTTTTCAAAAGTAGGTCAAACTCCGAGGCCAAGATCACAAGGTCGAAACGTTTGGCACTAAAATAAAGGTCTTGTCACAAGGAATACACATGTGAAATATGAAAGCCCTATCACCATCCATTCAAAAGTTATGGCCAACGTTAAAAGTTTTTATGGACAACCACACTAACAGACAGATTGACAGTCCATAAACTATATGCCCCCAGATCTGTTTACAGGGGCATAAAAATCATGCCCAAGGTTTAAGTTACAAACAGACCAAGAACAATATGCCCACAAATCTTCCATCGATATCATTTAGTCTCGTAGCATTATTCATTGAACCATGGTTCTGAGTAACAGTGGAACATGACACATGATTTGTTATTCCAGTTTAGAATCTGCTGAGTCCAGGAGAAAGTCCTTTATTTCTGACTTCATCTTTATCCTGCATACAAAAATATCAGTCATAATCATCACAAGCATTAACAGCTTCATGGTCATATGCAATACTTCTGCCATTTTTTTCTAACATTATTTTTTCGCCTCTTTGATATGAAGAGTTCTTGTAAGATTTCCAAAATAGGTTTAAAGTTTATAATGTAACAAGAGGCCCATGGGCCTAAATTGTCACCTTAGTATGCACATTGTTTTGGTATTTAGAAATCATTGTATTTACCTGTGCTTTTTATACGTCTCCCCTTTTATTATAGTTTGTATTTACCTGTGCTTTTTATACGTCTCCCCTTTTATTATAGTTTGTATTTACCTGTGCTTTTTATATGTCTCCCCTTTTATTATAGTTTGTATTTACCTGTGCTTTTTATACGTCTCCCCTTTTATTATAGTTTGTATTAGATGATAGATATATACTGGAATAACTATCACACACAATTAATAATTTAGAATTCCTTTATATGTGAGTAGGCTTAATTACGATGCAATTTTCTACTCGAGTTCTAAAAGGGCAAATGAATTTTTAGTTTTCAAAGAGGGTCCATTACTCATTATACATGTAGGCAATCATGCAAACAGTTTGTGTACTTGAAATCCAGGAGTAAATATTTTCTAAAATATATCGCATTTTCATCATATGATCAAGTAAATACCCGAACTATAGATGTTATATACCAAAATTAGTTGAAATTGGTTCAGCCCTTCCAGAGAAGAAGCTGAACGTGTTCAAAAGTTTACGACCAAAGCACGATGACAAACAAAAACAAATAACAATGTCACATGATTCTCTAAGCGACTTAAAAAAAACTGTTCAGCCTGGTTAGCCCAGTGATTGGATCACTTAACTAGAGATGTAAGGGCCCCAGATTCAATCTCTGATTGATCCAAAATTTGCTACAATAACTTATTTTAAATGTCCATATATAAAACTTCTGTAAGAGTTTACTTTACATGTTAATTCTAACATAGACCTGGTGATATATCAAAAGGTTTTTTTTTGTAGGAACAAGATAGAATTCAAAATTATATATTTTTTAAAAATGTCGCATATGACCTCAAAACATAATATTACTAAGAAAAAAATTTGAATATATACATGTATGCATAAACTCTCTCTATTTTCATTTGTTCCTGATTACTGACTTTCTCAATGACTCTCTATCTTCATTTGTTTCTGATTACTGACTTTCTCAATGACTCTCTATTTTCATTTGTTCCTGATTACTGACTTTCTCAATGAATCTCTATCTTCATTTGTTTCTGATTACTGACTTTCTCAATGACTCTCTATTTTCATTTGTTTCTGATTACTGACTTTCTCAATGAATCTCTATCTTCATTTGTTTCTGATTACTGACTTTCTCAATGACTCTCTATTTTCATTTGTTTCTGATTACTGACTTTCTCAATGACTCTCTATCTTCATTTGTTCCTGATTACTGACTTTCTCAATGATTTCTTCGGCATACCTTCTGTGTCTCTTAGTGATATCCTCTAGTATGTGATTGGGTAATCTGTTGACATCATCCTGTAAATAATCGATAAATAATGAATTATACAGGTAACTAGTGGGTATCATCATCATCATCCATTTTGATTTTCCAGGCCAAATTAATCCTTTTCCAAGGGTGAGGCCTGGCTGTGTGTATACACAATTATAAATATAATACATGTAAACTGCCCATAAAATAAAAATCAAAATGTACAAATAAATACAAATTTCAATTAATTCTAATCTGTAAATCGAACTGGATACTTTGCTAAGAAATGCATGGACTTACCAGATCTTTAATCAACAGCCTACAGGCATAACATAGGGTCATTATCACGTCATCTCTCGATAACCTGAAATAAACATGGCCTCAAACTGAATATATCTGCACATTATTCGTGCATTTCCTAACATTCATTAAGTCCCATCATACGAGACTTTTCGCTTTGATGTTTTTAACATATCAAGTATTTCCATTGAATGAATCGAAAGGATCAGGAACAAGTTCTAACACTTATTAATCCCTCTCCTTTGAATGGCAGTTTATATCACCACACTCATGACACTATATATATATATATATATATTTTAATTGCTTTGGGCATTTGATTGACATCTTGTATCACCACGCCCACAGTCAGTATTATCAATGATTAACTTACTTTGGGACATTTGACTGACAGCTTTCATCACCACGCCCACATTCAGTATTATCAATGATTAACTTACTTTGGGGCATTTGACTGACAGCTTTCATCACCACACCCACATTCAGTATTATCAATGATTAACTTACTTTGGGACATTTGACTGACAGCTTTCATCACCACGCCCACAGCACTCGGTTTCACTATTACAAATGGACAGCGAGACACTACTACAACGAGACACTGTCTCTGAAAACTGGACCGCACCGAGTGCTGAGGACAGGGGCACATCTGTGTCCAGCGGTGCCTAAAAAGCCATGAAAGTATTAGTCAAGTTTTCATTTCGTCTAAATTAAATGGCTAAATACTACAAAGTTGGTTTTAGATACAAATGTAATATAAATTGACTTCTACTAGCAAGAACTTATTTTAACGTAAATTTACAAAGTCATCAAAAAGAATCGAGGAATATTTTACTGTAGTGTTGAACTAAATGAGCATTCGTGAACATTATGTTTCAATAGTAAAATCTCACACACTCACAGAATAAAGAAATATGAAATGTCAACAATTATCTGTACTTCAAATCTGAGACACTTTCTCAACAAAACAATGCCTGGAAGACAGACAGACTGGCAATGTATAAACCTGACAGATAGAAGACATGACAGATTGACAATGTATACACCTGACAGTTAGAAGACATGACAGATTGACAGTGTATACACCTCACAGATAGAAGACATGACAGATTGACAGTGTATATACCTGACAGATAGAAGACATGACAGATTGACAGTGTATATACCTGACAGAGAGAAGACATGACAGATTGACAGTGTATACACCTGACAGATAGAAGACATGACAGATTGGCAGTGTAAATACCTGACAGAGAGAAGACATGACACATTGACAGTGTATACACTAGACAGATAGAAGACATGACAGATTGACAGTGTATAGACCTGACAGATAGAAGACATGACAGATTGACAATGTATATACCTGACAGATGGTGCACTGATTCTCGTTGTCCTTCTTCTTTTCTGTGTGTAATTTTTCACCAGTCCTGAAAAGGAATTTGGAAAAATGTTTATAATGTAATTCATAATCATTCAGAAAATGCCAAAACAAAGAATTTAAATTCCTATAAATCTATGTCAGTGGTCTAGTATGAATTGATGTTGGTCAATTTAAAGAGAGAAAATGATTTAGTGGTAGAGGAAAAGCCCTTGACTTAGGCATGTAAAACCTGAGCAATATTTTACACCGGCTTAACTTCCCTGATGAAAACCACGATCAGTAGGTACATTTTTCACTCTATCCAAATGTGACATCATAGGTTTTGTAAAATCTTTAACTAATCAAACTTTGTATATGATACATCCTTGTAGGAATTTTAATTAATAAGTACAGTACATTAAAAAAAAATTTAATGTATTTTGAAATTGAAAAAGTTTATTTTTTCTATTTCTAATGAATAAATGTTGTAAAGGGCAATAACTCCTATGCTGGCATTTTCTCTATTGTATGTCTATCCCTGATATCCACGATTAATTCATGTATATCATAAAGCAGCAGTTTTTTGAATCTGTTAAAATTGAAATTTTGTCATTTTGATAAGTTTTTATGTATTTCTTATTATGCTGTTTAACGAACTTGTGTGACTTTCTGATGCTGATATATCATACTTCGTTTATGGCAACGTATACAATTTCTTTGCTTATTGATTACATTAAACTATTTCCAGTGGAAATTAATACAGTTTACTACTTTGAACCCTTAATTATGCAAAGGAATATAAAAGTGGAGTTAGCTTAAATATCCAAAGAAATCTTCAAATCACATCTTAAGCACAACTTTCTGAAATTAGGGTGTATCAATATGTCAAATCACATCTTAATTAAGCATAACTTTCTGAAATTAGGATGTATCAATATGACGAGGCCCATTGGCCTCCACAATCACCTGAACTCTTCAATGGATAGCTCAATCAAACAAGATGTTCATCACTTTTTAAATAATGAAATTGAATTGTCTTTAGCTTTCCAGATTCAGTTTTTTTATTGTCCAGGAGCATTGTAAAAGCATTTTTTTTAAAATTATGTTCACAGGAAAAGGTTTCCTAGTACACGTATACAAAAAAAAGGTAAAATAATCAATCTCATAAACCCTATAAAGAGGACAAAATCAAGAACAGGGCAACCACAGACCCCTGGGAACACCAGAGGTGGGATCAGGTGCCTAGGAGGAGTAAGCACCCCCTGTTGATTGGTCACACCTACCGCGAGCCCTTTCTCTTGATCGGGTAAACAAAGAAATCCGTAGTCAAAATCAGAATGTGAAGAACAGTCTAACAACTGATATAAAAGTAGGAAGTGTAATCTCAAAATAAAAATGTCTCTGGGCAGACGGGCTGACATATTAACCGAGCATCGTTGTTCCAGTATGCCACACCCCCAATCCTTATTTTCCGGGCATGATAATGAAGACATAGCTACCTCATAATATTACTGGTTGTGGAGGGATACTCTGCCTGAAGACCTGTCACAAACTTCTCTGTTAAGTGTTCTATGCTTACACTATCTGGCGCCTACAGCAAAGAAATGAACTGTCAATCATTGACAACTCTGTCATGGGAGTATTCAGAGTGATCATTATAAAACTGTCGTAAACATAACATCTAAACCAATCCCTAGTGAATCTGAGCGATTACGATCCTGTCCAGTACCGGTAATAATAATTCAGTACTTTTGTCCTTGTATTGCACTACTTTCCTAGTGACAACAGCAAGTTATGCTGTTGTTACAACTTACTTTGGTTGTAATAGTTGGGATGAAAACACTAGGCACATTGTTCAGGATGTTATACAGTGTGACTTCTTTGCTGCTGAAGTCCCTACAAATAAGATACAACCTGTACAGCAAAAGATCCAATCTACATCTTAGTAGTGGTATTTTCTATATATACTACACTCAACTATGTTGACAAGTAAACATTAATTGACCTACCTGATTGGTCTCACTAGAGTGATTTCATGACATCTGGTATCTGCAAATGCCTGTCAATAATGATCAGAATATTTCATCCCTAAGAAAGCTTGTGTGCTACTCATTACATCTGCATTCAAAATTTAATTCAAAATCTCAATCAGCTGTTGAACTTACTGTATCCATGGCAACATGTGCCCCTCTGCCCTGTGCTATGTCGGTCAGCAGACGAACCGCCAATCTGGTGCTGCAGTCTCCCAGCATCACCTTGGTGTACCCCTCTTTACGAGCAAGGTCGATCAAAATATTCTGTCTGCCAAATTCAATTTAAAGATTTTTATTAAATGATCAGAAATTTTGATGCTCTTTAATTGGTCAAGATGATCTTTTCTGATGTGTACCTCAGAGTGAGTTCACCTACAAATTAACTTTGGAGATTTATTCAAGATTTCCCTCTTGATCAATCACAGAGTTGCTGACATTTTTATCAACCAATCAATCAGTGAGTTTTAAACATGAATAGTTAAGTCTATGTCATTTGTAAACAAGTAAAAAAGCAGAGGGCAGGTTCAGGTATAGGTAAAAAAAATTATGAATACAGTTTATCATTGTTACAGTTTCTAGGTTTTGACTGTTGAAATATTGTTAAAATGCACTTATTTTTATTTGTTGAAGAAATAAAAAAAAATTGTGAAAACTGTTGTAGAATTCCTGATAATTCAATAAAGCAGTGGAGATCTACTTGTGACTATAGAGACCTGATCAGATATTGGTTGACCGAGGCCTATGTGCCTTGTACATGTAGGCCTCGATTAACCAATGCCTGACCAAGTTCCTATAGTAAAGAGTAGACCTCATCAAAATTCAATAATTGTTAAATCACATTGAAAAAATAACCTTTAATCTAAAACTATTACATTGACATATTTGTAAAGACAAGAAATACAGTTCACTCAAATTCCAGCATAATTTCTTGCAAAAGAGTTTGAAGAGAAGTTGCTGACACTTCAGTATGATTCTTAAGACCTTGGATATAAACAGATTCTATTAGGACTTCACAGATTACCTACAGCGAATTTCTGCCATTATCCCTACCTGAGACTCTTGATGAGGTCCTCTTTAGCACTGACAGACTTTAGTGAGTTTAACAGGACTTTAAGCTTCTCCTCTGCCTCGTCATATTTGGTGAGATTTCCACTAGAGTTGCTGGAAACCTCAGAGACTGAGTCTGGCTCTGTTGACACAGGGACAGAGTGCTGTGAGGAGTTTTGAATGCTCTCCTTGTCCAGCTCCATGGCCTACAGGAAAAGAAATAGCATTATTTGAGAACAAACTTAATTAAAGGTTTACTTTAAGATATCTATTTGCGACATCACGTGCTCAAAGCACTTTGTGTGTGTTCAAGGTAAAAGGGCAACTCACTCCTATATCAAGATTTACTTACTATGTACAAGTATATAATTAGTTTACATTAATGTACAATAGTCATATACATGCTGCCTTATTCTTATTAGTCTACAATTCAGACATAACATTTACATAGAATTTACAAGCAGACTTTCATAAAACTCACCTTATATGCATGTAAAATAAGTCCTAAAACCTACATCTATATCTAAATTTATGACCCTCAGTAAAACTGTGTCTGTACTGTTGGTTCACATAAATTTTCTACTTATCATGCTAAAGGTCAAGGTCAGTAAATTATTACAGAATGCTAACGGAGCTGGGCAGTTACAATTTGCAGAGCTGCATTTTCTTTTTCTAAATTGCATAATAATATGTACCCTGGCTGACAAGGAAGTTGTCACCACATAGTTTTATAGAAAGATGTATTTCTTATGTGCTTCAGTGATTCTGAATTCTAAAGACTTCAGCTTAGCTGTTACTCTTTTCATAAAACACAGCACTATCTGCTTCACCAGCAGCACGTACTTGTTCCAGAGCCCTAACATAACAGGGGAATCCCGTTTTTTCCATGATTTCCAAAACCTGTGAGCACGTGGTCAGTCTTTCTTCTGCTGACATCCCGACCGTGACACCTTCTGTAACAGATTATAAAACATCTCTTTCATCAAAGTGTTTGCCTGCATACTGAATTTTCTTTACAAAACACATAATGTAAAACGTAGCTATGACACAACATAAGCAAAGAAACATTCATTCCAAAAGAAGTGTGAAAATAATCCCAATACACCTGCACTGTTACTCATTTCACATTTCACAATTATAATGATTCATTCCAGCAACATGAAGTTTAAACAAACATATATAAGTTGAAAATTCAAAAGATGTTTACCATCAATGAACACCAATCCTGGCTTGAATCGTAACTTTTTGTGTGCACGCCCACCAAGACCCTTCAAAAAATAGAAATAAAGTGCACCACTTAGGTACATGACATACCTGTCTACCACTACATGTATATATTTACATGCCTGAAGTCACAAGCTGTGACTATCAATTGCAATTCCAACATGAGGCCATAGCGACCTACTTTGGGGTCACAAAATGCCTTCCCCCAAGATGTATCAACTGACCAAACAAGAATATTGGTAAAATTGATGGACGCTTCCCAAAAGTGCATCTAACCAATGAACTATTTCATATGATGGATGACTCGCACAATGACCAATAAATGTTGAAATATTTTTAAAATGAAGGGGTTTTTCCATACAAGGTTTCCGTTCTGAGTGACCTTGAGCTAGATACAAAATTACCTGAGTGACCTTTGTCTGAAAGCCATTTGCCTATTGTTTATTTGTGTGATATATGATTAATACCTGTTTTAAAACTGTTACAATAAGAAACTGTTATGTTCTTAGTGACCTTGACCTTTTCAAAATGACCTTGAGAGACCTTGCTCAAAAATACTCTCTCAAAGAATATTTGTAATTAATTATGATAAATTTCTGATGAAAAGTTTAGGAGAAGTGAGCTTGAATGGACAGACAGATAAGACAGCGACTACATGCTCCCCTAACATTTCTCGGAGAGAGAAAATTGTGATGGTCCTAAGCCTCACACTGTTCATTATTTCATCCAGACACAATTTGTATATGTATAGACATTCCAAAATGAGCCCAGTGACTTACTTTTGGTTTCCCTCCAAAGATGTTCCTATGCCTCACAGTGTTACAGATATGATCTGGACATGATTTGCATATATGCATGAAAAACCATAAAATTCCAAAATAAGGGCACAGTGACCTATTTTTGATTCACAACACATCTTCCCCAACGATGCATCAACTGACCAAGTTTGACAGTCCTAGGCCTCACAGTGTGGAAGATATGACATAGTAATGGAAAAGCTAACAGACGGACAGACAAGCCTATAGCTTAATATGCCCCATCAAAAGATGAGCAAATAAGGGTGTGAAATAATGATAACATAAAATTCCAGTTAAATACTCCAACAGTTCTTGCCAATTACATAGATGAAATTTTTTCTTTGGATTTTTGACAGGATCTTCCAAACGTTTTATCACATTTCTGTTGTTTTTCACTGTGGCTTTACATACTTCCTGAATCAGGTGTAGCAGACAGCTGGAAGCCTGACCCCCAGACACCCCCACAAGCACCGTCTCCCCATCTCGGATCAGTTTAGATTTCCCAATGGCTGCCCGGAATTTATGGGTCACATACACCATAAAACACTCCCTAAAAACAGAAGAAGAAAATGTTTCAAATTTTTCCTTTCAAATGACCGTAATTTTCTACCCAAGTACAATTTAATCCAAGTTTAAATTCATATTGTTTTCCATTTAGAGCTCTATCTAGTAAGTCTCTTTTTAAATTTACCCAAACAAAACATAGGCAAAAGTAATGAATAGTAGTGTTTCCCAGTCTACAGTATTAAATTTTGATGTTCGCCAAATAAATGCACATTTCCTTGGAACAGAATATATCAATTCACACAAGGTAATCAATGTTTACCCACCTAAAACCATAGAAATGCTTATGAAAATCCCAGTCTCTTTGAAGAGAATTTTCTCTTATTAACTCCATGTATATACTAACTGATAGACAGACACACCTGGTTTCTTTAAAACTTTCTTCTAAATGATCAACATTTTGAAATTCAAACATGGACTATCAAACAACTAGTACCAAAACAGATACACACTGTACATTTAAATAACACAATAGCATGTCCATTAGTTCATTGTTGCATCTTTGTGTTCAGTTCACATTCATACGTCAGTTCAATATTTACAATACTTCAATCATTGACTGTTGCCTTCAACAAAAATGTCATTCCATTTATTTGGCTCAATACACTAGTAATAGCAATTCTTTATTACCTTTTTCAGGGAGAAAAAACAGGTTTCATAGTACAAAACGATATTGCAGGTTTTTTATGTTACTTATTTAGTAAAGCTTTTAAAAATTCTACTTTATCCAAGAATCAACCGCCGTGTTAGAACATAAATGAACATATAAACTTACCTACACGAAGCATCATTAACTTGAGCAACTAATTAAAATGTACACTTACCTACAGAAAGCATCATTGACTCGTGTGACTAATAAATTAACATGTACACTTACCTACAGAAAGCATCATTGACTCGTGTGACTAATAAATTAACATATAAACTTACCTACACGAAGCATCATTAACTTGAGCAACTAATTAACATGTACACTTACCTACAGAAAGCATAATTAATTCGTGTGACTAATAAATTAACATATAAACTTACCTACACGAAGCATCATTAACTTGAGCAACTAATTAACATGTACACTTACCTACAGAAAGCATAATTAATTCGTGTGACTAATAAATTAACATATAAACTTACCTACACGAAGCATCATTAACTTGAGCAACTAATTAACATGTACACTTACCTACAGAAGTATCATTAACTTGAGCAACTAATTAACATGTAAACTTATCTACAGAAAGCATCATTGACTCGTGTGACTAATAAATTAACATATAAACTTACCTACAGAGAGCATCATTGACTCGTGTGACTAATAAATTAACATATAAACTTACCTACAGAAAGCATCATTAACTTGAGCAACTAATTAACATGTACACTTACCTACAGAAAGCATAATTAATTCGTGTGACTAATAAATTAACATATAAACTTACCTACACGAAGCATCATTAACTTGAGCAACTAATTAACATGTACACTTACCTACAGAAGTATCATTAACTTGAGCAACTAATTAACATGTAAACTTATCTACAGAAAGCATCATTGACTCGTGTGACTAATAAATTAACATATAAACTTACCTACAGAGAGCATCATTGACTCGTGTGACTAATAAATTAACATATAAACTTACCTACAGAAAGCATCATTAACTTGAGCAACTAATTAACATGTACACTTACCTACAGAAAGCATCATTGACTCGTGTCACTAATAAATTAACATGTAAACTTACCTACAGAAAGCATCATTGACTCGTGTGACTAATAAATTAACATATAAACTTACCTACAGAAAGCATCATTGACTCGTGTCACTAATAAATTAACATGTACACTTACCTACAGTAAGCATCATTGACTCGTGTGACTAATAAATTAACATGTACACTTACCTACAGAAAGCATCATTGACTCGTGTGACTAATAAATTAACATGTACACTTACCTACAGAAAGCATCATTGACTCGTGTGACTAATAAATTAACATGTACACTTACCTACAGTAAGCATCATTGACTCGTGTGACTAATAAATTAACATGTACACTTACCTACAGAAAGCATCATTGACTCGTGTGACTAAAACTGCCTTCTTCTCACACTTCATGCATTTTCTTTCCTCACTTAAAAATATAATAAAGAATGAAAAGTAATAAGACCATTCAAATCATTGAATTTTAAGTAAAAATGGGAATACAATAATATCACCTAAATATCTTTCAACAGCACTAGGACATACTATAGATCAAATTTAATCATAAAATAAAAATGCCAATGACTTTCAATCTCATTAATATATACTTCTGCTTTCATGGATTACAGATTTTGTACAGTTTTATTAAAAATTTGAACCATTTCAGCACCCCCTGAAGCTGATAAGCATTGGTGACCTGGGAGCCCTACAGTGACCACTGTGTCCATCCGTCTGTGGATATTCAGGATCTTTGTGGACAATGATAAGAGGAATTAGACACCCGAGTATTGATTTTGAAGTCAGACAGTCTAAGGTCAAGATCATGAGGTTAAACATTTTGTC
This sequence comes from Ostrea edulis, assembly GCF_947568905.1. Taxonomy (NCBI): domain Eukaryota; kingdom Metazoa; phylum Mollusca; class Bivalvia; order Ostreida; family Ostreidae; genus Ostrea; species Ostrea edulis. The sequence goes on from NC_079164.1 coordinate 108,111,261, forward strand.
AAAGGGAATACACATGTGAAATATGACAGTGCTATCACTATCCATTCAAAACTTATGGACTAGGTTAAAGTTTTTGCAGACAAACAGACGGACGAACCAAACACTATATGCCCCCCTTCCAAATCTACAATTAGGGGGGCATAAAACGATCAAAATGAGTATACCATTGTTCAGTATTCTAAGAATATGGCAGATTATAAAATTTTCTATTGGAATACAAAGTCACCAGGCTACAGTTTTGTTTCAATAGTGCTTGAACATGCACATTCAAATCTATGCAAGATTTTTGATTTGAACATCATTTTATTCATGTCTATATAGAAAATACATACATAAATAGGATTAGGCAGCAGGCACAGTGTCTATATAAGCCCTCTCCATCAAAATAAGATGAAGTTTCATGAATGAGAAATTGAATTGGAGCTGGTGAATTTATACATGAATTTTCAAACAAAACACCCAGACAACACTGAAGTCGAGACTGAAACACTATTATAGAAGACATTAAAGTAGACCTATACTCGGCCTACGTCACAATCAAATGTAAATGCGGAACCACGCATCCGTTTTCCGAAATGTGGTATTTAAAAGACATCGGTTTGATTTTTACATGGCGATATGAATGTCCGATAGTGATTCCTTCCAAGGCATTCTTGTCAGCTGCAGTTAAATTTTGTATTTAAAAAAAGGGGGGGGGGGGCTACAGATAATTCAAGCTTTAGAAAAAAATCAGTTGGAGAACAGACAACATTTTGGCGAATGAGGGTGTCTGTGAGGTACATTGACTATTCATGCATGTAGAAGTTTTACAATGATCCATGTTCAACATATGGAATTACACGGGCATCAGAAAGTTGGAGAGACGGATAGGAAAGGGGGACCAATTTATATTTCCACCAGCATCATAATAATAATATTATTTCTTTTGTGAGGATCCGGGTTAAAATAGGTCCTCAGTACCCATGCTTGTCGCAAGAGGCGACTAAATGGGACGGTCCTTCGGATGAGACCGCAAAAACCGAGACCCCGTGTCATAGCAGGTGTGGCACGCTAAAATACCTACTCAAAGGCTGTCGGCGTCGAGCATAGGCCTAAGATTTGCAGCCCTTCACCGACAATGGTGGCATCTCCATATGAGTAAAAAATTCTCGAGCGTAATAATTGCTAATTCTCAACTACGCAGCTGTTGAATCCAAATTATCTATGTTCCCCAAACTTGAAGGCCCTGGCCCCTGGATTCAAGGGGTAAAAAATCCTTGCTAATAGACACAAGTAATAACTGTGCAAAACTACATTAGATTAATTATCCATTCAATGGTACAATTTTCATAAGATTTGAAACACTATGCATACACTCTATCGATGTAAACTTTAATTCTAAACAATCATTTTAAGAAACCACATTAGGTCAATACCATACATAATTCCTTACATGACATAACTGCACCACCACCATCATCATAAAATGAATCATACGATTACTGTTCAGACAGTCTTGTCATATCGAGATGCATTCACTGGAACTCTAATTCTTATTATCAATATAACGGTGTGTATGTACATAACTCCTGCATCGTCCCAGTCAGTTGGGATCATTGGATGTTTGCTATTTCAAGCCATTGTTAGCTCGTGTGATTTATTGCACTCATGTTTCACCATTTCTGGCAACAAAGGATAGCCACAGGAATCTAGAATCTCTGAATATTCATGGACTGGATGTAGTTCTCCTAAAAGTTGATTTTTCTTCAGTTGTACAGGAAATTTGGAGGTATTGACAACTTTTACTGGAAGGATTTACTAAACAATAAGCCACAAAGGCGTCTTGTGGATCCTTCAACACTGGTTTTATCTCTAAAAACCAGGTGTCAATCAATTCTGGATTTTGCTTCAGAAGTGGTTGTCTCATCTACACGTACTGTTGCGGTTTTCTCTTATTTGCAATCCACATAGCATTACACCCACCTGCCTTGAATTTCCAAACCACACTGTGTATTAATGGTTACATTCCATTCTGGTTATCAAGGAAGTCACAACCTAGTGAAGCAATGTACATGTGCCATACATAGGTTTCATCTCCCATTTCCATTCTGACTTCCGTTATTCCACTTGTCTTCATTTTCCAACCCGCCTCTGCTACTACTAAGCTTCTTGGAGCTTGTTGCAAGTGTGGACGTTTCTCAACAAGAATTTTCTTCTGAAACTTTCTCTTACTGATGACTTTCACCTCTGCTCCAGTATATTTACCACAGCATTCATCTCGATGCCCTCAGTGGTTATCGGAGCTCTGATAGTTACAGCAGGAACCCTATCAATGACCACATCACTCTCCTCTGACGCAGAAATAGCTATACAAGGTTCCTTCACCTGTTCAAAACTTCCTTCCTCCATTATTTGCATATTTATAATGGACACAATGGATTTCTTCTCTGTTTGATTAATCATTATGTCTTATTGTTTTACTCATTTTAAATTTATTTGATAGAGCTATTGTTTGACTCCTTCTAATACAAACATTTCTTATGTCGTCCTGACCGATGTGCAGTGCCTCAGGTCCGATGTGTCATTTTTTACACCGGACCGGAATGTCCGATGTCTCAGTATTCGGTTTTAAGCTTTATTATGTTGACGCGGAGTCAATTAAATGTTTGTTATAAGTAAAAAATATCACACAAATCCAAATACGTAAATGAATGTGATTAAACCGCATGGACCGTCTAAAGTATTATGCAGGAGGGATCCCTGGTATAGTATTACTAGTATAATAAATAAGATTTCCTTGGTTTTGCATTTTCACGTGTTACTCTTTTTTACATTAGGTTTTTCGGTCTGACAAAATTTGGTTCGGTCCGGTGTGTTCATTGATTACACAGGACCGAATGTCCTGTGTGATCCAAAAAACTTTCGTATAGACTGCCACTTAGGCTTGAGGGGATGCTATTGTGATGTTACGGTATGAGATTGCTTGTTTAGATGTTTCGGCACATTTGCATACAGATGGTCAAAATGTATTGTGCATCTTGCAACACAACTTTACTTTTACTTTAGGCATTTGATCCACCTATTCAATTAATGCCGGAATACATGTATAATGCAGTCGACATAAACAGTGCATTGTGACGTCATGTTGAACAGAAAATTTAGTGAATTTCATGCCTAGACAGTAAGCAATGCAAACTTATCGCAATTCACCTTTGAATTAGAATGCTTTGGCCGATATAGTATTGTGTTGTGTGACGACACAATTGAATCTGTTTGTAATACAATATGCGAAATGCAACAGAAACTCTCATTGGTTCATATGTATAAGTCCCCCCAAATTCCCTTATACAGTCTTCGACGTTAACCAGTGGCCCGATGCCCGAGGCCAGTAAAATCGGGATCGGGCTTCTTAAAATATTAAACCCAGGAGTCCGGCGGGCCTGTAAATGTTTTCTTATATGTTCTGTATATATTACAAATAAAGCGTGAGATTGACTCAGACTAAATGTCATGAATTAGTAGTCAAATTTCGCATAGAAAAACGATCAACCATGCTGCCTTTTCTGAAGTATAGGGAGGGGGCTCGTCCGGGAAATTCAAAACCACCCAAGCGTATTTCATAATCACAACCATCCGATAAAAAAAAAAAAACCCAAAAAACCTGTCGTACGAGGAGAAAAGAGCGAAAATTCATGCCCCATTGGACCAAGGGTAGGCCTTGGCTAACATTTGATTCTGGAGAAAACAAAATGTTTTGTACGCGGTGTATACAAAACAAAGTTGAACATGAGCTGCTGATGTATCTGCGAGATTAATATGTTGAAAAATAAAATAAGACAATCCTTTTAATGTCAATTGTTCTCTAACTATGATTATCTTGACCTGTATTTTCCTACAGTAGAACATGCATGTATCTATAGTGTAGAATCAGCAAATAACATGTGGTCAAATTAGAAAAAACATTTTGGGCCTGTAAAATATTGTTTGGGCTTGCACAATTATTATACTGGGAGGCCCGAAGGGCCTGTGCTTTACAAAGTTTTTTTCGTGAAGACTGCTTATACGGGAGTAGTCGGCATTTGAAAACATGACGGCCAGATGGAAACAAACTTCAAAGGAAGAAAGAGAAAAAGTTGCATTCTTAAGTTGTTGTCTCATAAATTTAATATCAAAAAAAATTCCTAACATATTTTTCTACTATACTTGTGTCGAAACATACCTTCAAATATTTATTAAAGCCCCATACGACCCAAAAACTCACAGCTTTTGATTATTTCGTTCGTTGACGTAGCCATGTTTTAATTTTTTAATATTGAATTTATGAGACAGCAACACAAGAATACACCAATAACGCGATATCAGGCCTCAACCGTGCACAGCTTTTTGTGCCCCATAAATCGAAAGTTTTTATAAGAGCTGGATCTGTAGCTCTCTGTTCCGTCACAATATTTTTTTCAGGGAGCTACAGTTCTCCAGCTAGTAATTTTCTAGTCCATCCATCTTATCTGATCACCGGTCACCTGAATCAGCTCGAGAAAGTGGGTGGGCTGTAATCGGCCAATGAAAACTCTTGTTGTATTACATCAAACATGTCATTCAAACTGTTCAATTGTCTCATTCAATTGTGTCATCACACAACGCAATACTATATCAGGTAAAGCGTTTTAATTCAAAGGTGAATTGCGATAATAGCGATAGAGAGTTAGTTTAAAGTCAAATCACTAATATGAAGCGAACGGCAGTGGAACATCAATTGCTTCAACCGTCCGAAGCTGAATGTAAATTTCCAGATATGAATTATGATGGACTGCTTTGAGATTCTGTGAAGGTTCAAGTCCAAATATCCAGCCGAGCTGAATCACAGCCGAGATAACTGTAAGTGTAATTTGTAACAAAGTTTCAACTTACTCTGTCGCAGACTGAACCAGGATGCAAGACTCATGTCTAGAATGACGTATGATTTGCAAGGGTTAATAATGTATCTATCTCAAGCCCAGTGCTGGCTCGCACTGCAATCTCTAAATTAATAACACATTAATCCATAATCTCAGCGAGATTCGTCGAGTCTGGATGTCTGGACTGAAGAGATTAGTTAGTCTGTAGTTTCAAGATCCCACTTCTAGATCTGCGCTAGTCTGTAGTTTCAAGAACCCACTTCTAGATCTGCGCTTGCTCTAACGTCAACATAATATAGATATATAGGCCTATGCCTATAAGTACAGAGGAAATTTTATACAAGCCTGAACATAGGGGCTCGTCATGAAACTTTTGTGCTATTACCAAACACGAAGAGATGTACACCATGGGTGTTTTTCTTGATTGTATGGGATATATTTACTAAAGCTATAGCTAGAGATGGATAATCGCGTTTTTGCAAGATTATCTCGCGATAGAAGTGTTCCCAACCCGTTCAACAAGACATTTCTAGTTTTCAGCATATGACCATGATGTTCGCAGAAGTGCGAATCAAGTCTGATAAATAACAAATACGTACACAATTTTTTCTCTCCGAACAGGGGATATTTCTTCACCTTCTTGTACACTACACATGATGAAATCTGAAATCTTTACTGTTCAATGTAGATTATTTCTTTCCTATCTGATGCTAAAAATGGGTAATTATAAAACATTTTGATAACATAGAATGTTGAATAATTGTTAACTCGAACATGAAATCATTCATTTCGCTCTGACATGTAAACATTATTCAATTTATTTATTGATTCACCAAGCATGTTGTCACACAGTTATGTTACACAATATGAGATATATAATGGTAATAAACTAAATACTAACATATGTAAATACGTGTATATTTGACGTGTACATATGCATAGGCGGATCCAGGAATTTGTGAAGGGGGGGGGGGGGGGTCTAGCACTTGATCTTTTTTACGTACTTTTCACAACCTTACCTCATCACCCCTTTGCTGGTCTACATAATACCTTAGGGAAATAGTGAGACAGTCTTAGTACATGATAATACTTAGTTTATTTACTACTTGTTTCCAAAGTTCTGTAGTCATTCTAATCTCCATACTAATTTCGCAACTAAAAAAAAAAGCCGAAAAAAAAGGCATGCTGATTTAAAGGTTACTCCTGATAGGTCGGGGATCTGGGGGTAAATGGTGCAAAATTCTGCATTCTGGGCATTTCTTAGCATTTCTTTTTCACTTTCAAATTGTCAGACTTCTTAAAAAACACTTTTATGTTATATACACTTTTTAAGAATTCTCTAGTGACACTTCTCACGTGATATTTGTATCTGACAAAAATATCGTAAATGTATATCAGTGGTCTTATTCATCCTAAACTGCTGTTGATGAATTTGAATGATGTTAATGTATCCACCTTTCATCATCATCATTTTGACTCAAAGACTCGTTAAAATGGAATAACTCTGAAACTTTCCCCCCCCCCCCCCCCCCCCCCCCCCCCCCCCGAATCCGCCCTTGCATGTATAAGACGTCAAACTGTATAGGCCTGCATATGCAATTTAATACTGCATATAACATTACTATAATAATAGCACTTTACTTATATGTTGCGCAATTCAAAACGTTCATGAATGTAAAAATTCACATAACCTATACTAGCATGAACAACATTAACAGAGGTACTTTAGAGTGGTTTTCTTTTGATATATCATCATTTGAGTTGTAGATGTTCAAAGGATGATGTTTCTTTCTTATATCTTAAAGCAGTCATATAAAAAATGTAACTTTTCTTCAACAGTAGTTTCACAAAACTGATAAAAACGACATTCATTTGGAATACATGGTTTTGAATATCTACCAGTTTCAATTTCTTCTAAAGAGTGGGCAGGTGTTCTAATAGCTTTGTCAATTTGGAGCGTACTGTTTTCACAATTGGACAAATTTTAAATAGTCTTGTAATTCATAGTTCTTACTAATTTTTACTGTAAAATAATAATTTTCCACGTTTAAGGAATTCAGTGTTTTGTAGTTGCATGTTAAAATTATCAATATAGTAATTCTTCTAGTTGCAAAATGTGCTTTCATCAAATATCTAACGATGTTTATTTCTTAACTTTTTTTATTTGTCCTTGCCAATTTTCCTATATGCCAGTATTATAACGGTTATCATCTTCCAAATCAGCAGACAAAGGTGTTGGATTTTTAATACCATTTTAATCATCATAGCCTTTTAGTCATTTTTAAACATAAAGGAGAGCTTTAAAGGGCCCCCCGGGCATGGACACGATTTGAGCTGAAACATTTCTAATTTTATTTTTCATTTTTATTGTTTATTGCTTAACTAAGGTATTTCTAATGGTCAACCAAAAGTTGAGTTACAAGTGAGATACAGCACTCAAAATTCTTTGTTATGTAAACAAGGCTCGTGCCATGTTTTTGTTTACATATAAACCTATATTGCTTAATAAAAAAATAGCATGTTTAAAACAGAGATGTGCCAAACACAAGAAACTATATATAGATGTCTTCAGAATTAACTTTTTAATTGAAAAATCTACTTTAAACGAAATTTTTACAAGCATATCTAACCTATATAAACAAAACCACGGCACAAACCTTGTTTACATAACAAAGAATTGTGAGCTCTATATCTCCAATATTCCTCGACAACTGACATTCCAATTTTTCCTGACCATTAGAAAGACCTTAGTTAAGCATTCTAAACATTAAAAATGGAAAAATATAATCTGAAAATTTTCAGCCCAAATCGTGTCTATGCCTCATCAAAGCAGATGGGTAATGTTCCTAGAACATATTTAACGGTTAAATTTGAAGTTTCTTCTGTACGCCCAAATGTACAACCATATAAACTGATAGGTTCAATCAGAACATAATAAAGCTTTCAAGGCGTTTTTACAGATAATTTGTCATAAAAAGGTAAGTAATGTTTAGTTGCATAAAAGCCTTTCCGCGCACGGTCAGCTAGCTGTTCAGCTGCATATTTATAAGTTTACCGTTACAACTGAAAATAAGTCCCAAATATTTATACTCATGTAAGAGATGAATTATTGAGTGATTATGATAAAAACAATGTTGAGTTGCGTAAATTTTCTTATTTGAGAAAATCATTGCATTAGTTTTATTAAGGTTAACTGTTAATTTTTCCTTCGTGCAATTCCCTGAAAGACAGTCTATCGAGGTTTGAAGGCCTTTTATGATTGAGAGGATAACAATCTGATTAAAATAAGATCTTTGATCCGCTCCGTTATTGTTATAACAATAACGGAGCGGATCAAAGATCTTATATTAATCAGATTGAGAGGAGAATTAAGTCATCTACAAAAAAAATAGCGACCAACTTCAACATTTTGAAGTCCAGGTGGGTTTGTGTTAAAATCTTAAGTTGTGAGTAGAAATCATCAATAAACATATTAAAGAGAGTAGGGGAAAGGTTATCACCTTGCTTTACCCCACGCGTAGCCACAAATGTTCACTATTATAGATTCAACTTTACAATTGATCATATATATCAACGTTAACGTTGAATAAAATGTACAGATGTTCTAGCAGTTAAACCTTTAAATTATAATAGCATTTTATAACTATAGCTTTTTTGGAATTCAGATTTTAATCCTAGATCTGGGTGCGTTTCTCACCGTGTGAATTTAAATTTACCGGTAGATGGCCAACCTGTAAAGCTTACAAAAAGCGTGAAACGATTACATAAAATCGAAATTGGGATGGGATAGACAGGAAATCCACACATTTCGGAGGAATTGTTGCAACAACAAAAAACAAAAACCCGGAGGTGGTGAGTAGTACTGTCAGGGGAGGATCCAGGAATTTTTTAGAGGGGGTGTTCTACCATTAATTTTGGTTTTCAAAGGGGAATTCCACCCTCAAAATGCATTATTTTTACCCTTTTTAAGCGAAATTTTCTGACGAAGGGGGTGGGGGGGGGGGGGTCTATGCATAAATACTTAGTGCTGGTCATGGTATTTACATACTTCTACAAAGAAATACAACCCGGATGTTAACCCTATTATCACAGTTATAGTTTTTTTTGAAGGTATTGGTAAATAAATACGATAAATGTGAGGTACAATTTAGGAACATTGCGAGTGTTGATATATTAAATGAACTCGAAATAAAAGACACCTCAGAGTCTTCCTTATTTGTTTCATCATTTGAAATCAGAGTATTTTGCCTAAATTCGAAAATCTTAAATTGTTGGTGGTGGTGGTGTTGGTGATGGTGGGGGTGGTGGGCAATAACTAACATTTTCCCCTCGTCTTCGAAATGTTAACCGAAATCGTTCTTATATCACTTCATGGGTTCAACTCATCAGTTCAACCTTACATTCAAAATGTAATTAAAATTGAATTCTTTAATCCGCTCACCTACTATCGCTAGCTTTGTGTTAATTAGATTGTTATAGTCAATAATACTGCCCAAAATTATCTTTGCATTTCAAAATAACTATTTTTGCATGAAAACGAGCGTTGTCAAAAACAGGGGGACCTCCATCGTCTACTTCCCAGGTTCATGTAACAATATTCCATAATCGGTTTGTAACAATATTCCATAATCGCTTGTCTCTCAATTGATTTGATAAGCGAGAGCATGTTCTGCATATGACAAGTTTTTTAACCGAGGCATGCTACTGATAAATAAGTTGAAGTTTCGAAAATTCTATGGTCTTTATAATGATCTTATTTGCAAATACAATATGTCAATGATAATCTTTTTTAAAAGAATTAGTACCCTCCAAGTGTAGCAGTTAAGGTAGTACCGAACAGATACGTGAAATGTTTCCTCGAGTTCAATTTTTTTTTTTTAAACTTTGATATTTCGTTCCAAGGAACAAAACCTCTTACTGTGCATGGTATAAAAGAAATATATCCTATCATATTTTTTTTCTCCACAGAGTTTCAAATATAGGGTATCAGACCCCAGTAAGAAATGTAAAATTAAACTTTCATGATAAGAATGTGCTCGATGTAAAGGTTATCTGTAGAGAATTAACAAAAATTAATAATATTTTTTTTTATAAAACTGACCTATTTGTTCCCAAATCTCAACAAAGTATAGTGTAATTGGTATATTTGTGTACACCTCGATACATACAATATAGCACGCATGGCTCGTCAATAGCAAATCTTAAAAAGTCAAATTGCTACATCTTAAAAGGAAATGTATGGTTCAAATTTTGAAAAAGAAAAAAACCCATTAGAATGAACAAAATGATTTAGAAAATTTATATATTTCAAAATAAAGAAAATTCAACCTAGGATTTCGAATATTTTGAACTTTTTAAAAAGATTAAGAGAAAATTGACACACTCGACAAATGACGTCATCGTATTTAACATTAAAACCTTCAAATATGACCCGGTTTCACCTTCATTGTACTTTAAGACAAAAGACTGCTTAGACATATTCATGTGTCCAAATATCAGGTCTCTACCAGGGCCGTAAATTAACCTTCAATTTGGAGGAGGCAGGAAATTAGGCGGGGGTCTGTCGGCCGCCCAGGCCCCCAGACGCTGAGCACATTTTGTGCACACTGAACACGTTTCGTGCAAAATCCTTGATTCTAGGGCCTTCTAAGATGTTACTTGACTAACTCATTCTAAAAGAAAGATTTGGAATGCTTTTTAAGGGAGGTATCATGTTCTTAGTTATTGGAAACAACATAAATTCTAATGAACTTTAAATTTAAATTTTTTTTGGCTCAAAAGTTGGAGGAGGCAGCTGCCTCCTCCGCCTCCATGTAATTTATGGCCCTGTCTACTAGCTTACACAACAAAAGTTACCCATTACTTTATAATAGACAGTTAAAACTCACAAAGATAAAATAAAATGCATTCAAGAACCTCTAAAATATTGGATGTCTTCCATATTTTTCAGAATATGCTAACTACCATGGATTATATTAGTTTGTTCAGAACATCATTGAATATTGGTACAATGTATTATGAAAGTTTCATTTATTAAATTAATGAACTCATGATAATTTAGAAGATATAAGTGAAAACTGATTTTACAGGTGTTTGGTACTGCCTTAATACATTAACAAAAATGTATTTATCTTTAAAAAAGGAGGGGGGTGGGGCACAATCCTCAACCATTAATCTATGTAAAATCAAAAGGTTTATTGTAAACAAGAGAAGGAGAAATTACATGGAGAACGGGAAGTTAAAGTAATCCACATACTCCATCGTTTCATATACTCCATACTAGTTAATGCTAATGTATTTCATATTGTAAATATTAACGGAGTTCCACCCTCCTATGACGTCATAAGATTTCGAGAAGTCAATGAGTTAATAAGATATATGCATAACAACATGAGTTTTTTTTTCAACAATTATTTTTTTAAAAAAAAAAGTCTTGTTAACCATAAAATATTTCAAAAGTTTATGTTATATATATGTATGAATAATCAATTATATGTTTTAAAATATTGAATCCAAGGGCAATAACTCTGTTTTTGCTAAATATCAAATTTCAAATTTTACTTTATTCTGACTACCACCTTCAAACAACAATAAAAAAGATAAAAAAAAAAAAATTAAAAAAAATCTCAACAATCTCCCCCAAACGAACTTTTGATTTTTGTTCTACAATCTGCTATATATCGATACATTCATGAAGAGAGCAATAATTGATATAATGCACGCATTATATCAATTATTGCTCTCTTCAATTGAATTGTAGCGCGCATCAATTCAATTGCTGATATCATTAATTCATTTGAAGAGAACATTAATTCAATTAAAGCGCGCATCAATTCAGCTGCAGAATTAATGCTATCATCAATTCAATTAATGCGCGCAAATAATTCAGAATTGAAGATATCATTACTTACTTGAAGAGATCTTTAAGTAAATTGTTGCGCGCATCAAACGAATTGATGATATCTTCAAATAATTAAAGATATCTTCGATTATTTGAATTTATGTTAATTAGGCGCTCAAATTTTAAAGCGAACGAGTCCGGTATGTATAAACGAAGACATACAGCTGGGGGGGGGGGGGGGGGGGGGTGAAACAGGGTTACCAATGAAAACTAAGGTGAATTTTTAAAAGACCCTAGTAAAAGGAATTAACAGATTTATTTCGTGATAAATGAAATGAAATACTTAAATTAATCTAGACATTTTTAAAGAGTTCTCGCCTATTTAGGATCGGAATACTGCGGTTACTCAATCACTGTTAATTAAAAAGTAATAAACCAAACACAAGATGTTTAACCTGTCGTTGTTTTATACATACCACACTCGCTGTTGTAAGTACATAGATATACTGTATTGTATGTAAATACCTACATAGACGTTTTGCTACGAGAGGGCGGGGCATATAAACCTTGTTTGTTCTTTCTATTCTCTACCCATATATGTCGCTACGCGCTAGTTTAAGTTACATCTCTGTCAATGACAAAATTACAAGATTGTAAAACGAGCTTTTAACTTTTTTTTTATGCGCGCAACAATTTAAATAAAGATCTCTTAAATTAATTGATATCTTCAATTCTGATCATTGCACACATTAATTAATCATAGCTTCAAATGATTAAAGATACCTTCAATTATTTGAGTTTATGTTAATTTGGTGCTCCATACATCTGTAGGAATAAAACTAAGTGCATAGTGATGTAGAGCAGGAAGAACTTTACTAAAATTGTAAAGTTCGTGACCCCTCACGTAAAGGTTCCGAGTCCAGGACAGGGCCAAACTTGGTATATATAGTGTTTATGTGTAAATCATTTAAATGATATCTTCCTGGATACTAAATATAGATACTTAGAAGGAGTGACTAGTCCTTTACCAAAACTGTAAATTATATGATCCCAGAGGTAGGGATTTTGGTTGCAGGGTGGGGCCAAAATGGTCACAGTGATGAAATGTGTGCGTTACAATTAAATTTTTTAAACTTGATTTTTCTTGATAACTATCCATTCTAATTCTTCAAATTTGGTATGAAGCATCTTTGCAACAAGGGGACAAAGGTTGTAAATTTCAGACCTTCGGCACCCCTTTGGCCGGCAGGGTGGGGTAAAACTTGGTATATAATACTGATTTTTATGTAAAAAATCTCTAAATAACATCTATTGATACTAAGTAAATTGAAACTAAATATGTATGGATGGAGCCGGTAACCCTTTACCAAAACTGTAAATTTCATAACCCCAGGGGTAGGAGATTGGTACCAGGGTGGAACCAAAATGGTCATAGCCATAGTGATTATTACTTTTATCATTGAAAGACTTTTTTAATCTTGCTGATACTGTATAAAAACTAAACGTGTATTTAGAAAATGCAGAAAGGAATGTGCCAAAATTGTGAATATTAATTACAACCCAGGGTTCTGACCAAGGTCCAAAAGAGTCATTTAGTGTGAATACAACAAATGTCATGTAAAGTCTTTCATCAATATGGCATATTTGTGTTTTAAGACCTCATCTTGTTGTGTACTGCTGCTCATTATATGCAGAACAGGAAAATCGTCAAATTCCATAGCCGTTTTGGCTATAGCGACACTTTCAACTAACACTCAGGTGACTGATACGGCCTGTAGGCCTCTTAGTATATTAACTACTTCTTTTAATTATATCTCCCTTGAAAGGGGTCCTTTATTTGAACAATTTTGAATTCCCTTTACCCAATGTTGCGCTATGGCAAGTTTAGTTAAAGTTGGCTCAATTAAACTTGGAGTACACTATATGCCAAGTTTAGCCCTGTCGTGTAGTCAGAACCTCTACCCCGGTGATGATGAAATTTACAATTTTGGCAGATCTGGGCCTTCCTGCTCTATGATGACTATGTATTTAGTTTTTCTTACAGATGTGTGGTTTTAGAGAAGATTTTTGAAAAATTGTCAATTTTTGGCAGTTCTTGTCAGCACCCATAAGGGCAATCTAATTAAAATTAGATGTTAGATCCGCTCGCATACGAAACATTATGTATACAATTAAGCGGATCTATCGTCTACTTTTAATTAGATTGCCCGAATGCCCTGGGGGTGCAGGAACTTACAATTCACAACTGCATGACCCAAAGATCCTTCATACCAAATATGGAAAGAATTGGAAGGGTAATAACCAGGAAGTTAAAAATGTTCAGTTGGTACAGCACAACGGATCAGGTGACCACGGACAGACCAACACCCCTACCAAGCAGGAATTTAAATTATCCCAGTCAAAAGCAACCGGCAAAAAACCCCAAAAGTTTTAATTGTATACCCTATAGATTGCAACTGTAAATTGTAGCTAGTTATTAAGATTTCATACAAGTTTATTGGTTACCCCACCCTAGGGCATTTATATAGTTGACTCCAATAAGGCTAATGTTCCGAAATAAGATTTTTTTTAACCACAAGATGGCGGTCGATGGTGTAACTTGCGGCAAAGGCCTATACCAAAATTGTAAATTTCATCATTCCTGGGATGGAGATTCTGACAACGGGTGGGGCAAAACTTGGCATGTGGTCCTATACCCCCCCCCCCCCTCCTTCCCCAGAATATTCAACAAACCTAAAACACCCGCAAATTGAAACTAAATGGATATTTAGAAGGAGCAGGTAGCCCTTTACCAAAATTGTAAACTTCATGATCCCAAAGATAGCTAGGGGTTTGGTACCAGGATTGATGCAAGACTGCATATTAATATTTTTGACTAATCATGGCCTTCTGTTATGAGATGGAGACAAGTTTCTCCATTATATTCCCATGTTAAACTTTGATCTATTGTGACCCACCCTACTTCAGAGGTCCACAATTTGAAGAGACTTGAATTTGCACTACCAGAGGATGCTTGCTATTAATACAACTCATCATGATCCTGCCATTTTCAATATTTTCCCTTTATACTCTAATGTAAATCTTTTGATCCCATGTTGTGACCCAAGCCTACCCCCCTGGGGTCATGATCTGAATCTGCACTATGTCAGGAAGCTTTTATGTAAATTTCAACTTTTTAGGTCTTGGTAAGAATTTTTTCAAAAGTTCACCATTTCATAATTATAAATTCCTTTGTAAAAAATAAGGTGACCCTTCATTTGAACAATTTTAAATCCCCTTTTCCCTAGGATGCTTTTGGTAAGTTGGTTGAAATTGGCCCTAATGGTTCTAAAGAAGAAAGTGAAAATGCTAAAAGTTTATAGTCGAACAGATGGATGAAAGCCGGACAGAGCTCAATTGAACTATCACCTCAGGTGAGCTAAAAAGGAAGTCTAAATATTACCAACACACGAGACTTCCGAGTTTTCCTTCCACTGCCATTTACATTTAACATTGAAAGCATTCCATTAAACATGTATTGTAGTTTGTTTAGAATTGGATTAGAAATGTAACTAAATCTTGTATACCTGGGAGTGACCATAACCTTAAAGTCCAAAAAGAAGTTAAAGATTTTTATGCAAGACATTATTCCTTTGGTAACAAGAAGTGTGACTTGCATTGTTAAGACTGAACTAATAAACCCAGGAAGGAAACCATTAGTTACTATTCATGATGAGATAAATATAGAATTGCTGCTTTTCAAAGTTAACTTGTTGTTCAATGCATGTTTTCTTACAAAGTAGTCAATCTTACATTTCTGTCAACCACGAGATGCAGTAAAATACTTTCGTGAATTGCTTTTTTGAGAAGGCATACATATTATAAATTACTGTTCACGATCAGTACCTGTGATTTCCAATACAAGATAAAATATTGATTTTATTATCCAAGAAAACTGCACAAACAAAAAGAAGGAGCATCATGTCTCAGCATTATACTCCTCGGTCATTATGCACATATACAAATTGTCATGATTTTTATGTCATACAACCTCTCAAGCAATTAAAAATCATCAAGCAAGAGTACATGTTCATCATTTGCATTTGATTTTCAAAGTGTTTATTATAATATACAGTACACATTAAGTATACTTATCGGTTTTTAAGTATAGATATTTTTTAAACATGCTTTACAGAGAATTCGTTTTCAATGAAAGCAGTACATACACTGTATATATAACTAAAACATACTGAATGCAAAAATCTTCACTGAAAAGATCATACTCGTGATAGTACAAAGAAATATCTAAATAAAATGAAGAAAATGTGATACATCAGGAATGAACTGTTATGCATTAAAAATCAGTATTATGTTTCCCTAATCATAGAACTGACAATTTTCAACTTCATAAACACTTAAGAAGGAAGTTGTTTTTCGTTTTTATTTTTGCACATACACCAAGAATCACAGTTAAACCCAGTTTTAAAGGAGCATGGACACCAATTCAGTACAAAAAGATACTTAGATCTAATTAATTGATAATATGATAGTATTTGATTCATGTAAAACATAGCAACTGTTGCAAACTTTTCCTAAAGTTTCTGATGGTAGTAAGAATTTCCAATTCAATGTGTGGGTCTCTTCTTTCAAAAACCACACTTCAAACACCTGTAAGTGCATCAATCCAACAAAATGTCACAGGAAGTTTTTTGGTTTTTTTTTAAAAATATCTAAATCATATAAGCATGACCAAAAAAAAAAATCTGTGAAGAATAATTTCTTAAGAAACTTTTGTAACTTCAGCACAGAATGTTGTCTGTATTTTTGCAAAAGGTGATATTACTAAATGATTTGAAACTGTGACACACTCGTAACAAAAAGGGACATAACTACCGTATGAATGCCAGTACATGTATCTGTGGGAACATGATTTGTTGCCGAGAAATCCAAATGTACTACTTGTACATAAAAAACAATTATATAAAATTTTTCGTGATATCTTTTATGAAATTGTAACTGAATAAATGCACAAAAACTTTTTAAATGTAATTTTAAATTGAGGAATTAATTTTCAATATACATCTTCAGGTCACAGAATCAAATAATGTTCATCCCCTCCTCTGACCTCACAATGTTGTAATGGATTTCGATCAATAATCAGCACATCACAATGGGCTATCTCTTTCATGCAATAAGAAACTTGTTGTATAATAACAATATGAATATTTTTATGCCTGTTCCAGAATTTTTACAAATCTAAGTGTCCATACATAATACAAGAAACTAGTTTGATAGAATAAGCCTCCGGTACTCTTCATTTAATACCAAACTTGCTCTATTTTTCAACATATCAAATTTTTGATTTTGTAAGTAAAAATATTTTTATGATACTGTGATACATGAAAATCTAGAATTTTTCTAATCCCAAGTGTCCATTTTGAAATCTCTTATATAATATTACTTGACATTTTTATCTTCAATCCAGTGTATGGCACTAATCTTTAAAGAACAATATTTGCACACAAATTACCAACAACTCTTGCACATACAGTGTATGTAAACATCACTGAGCAAGCTAAACAGTTCTAGCCAGTCCTCCCCTTTTTCAATGTTCAGAGACATTTTAAATGGAATGGCTAATTGTCATTTTGTTTAGTATATAACTAATTACATACAGGTATATATATAATACACAATGGTTCTAAATAAAAAAAACTATAAACATAACTGTAGTGCCCTATGATAAAATGTCACTGACATGTTTTTCAATCTAGAAATGATCACAGAACATTATGAAAGTATGCATGATTAAAACAATAAAAGATTTCTAATCAAGTTGAAGTTGTAACAGGTAAACTAGTCATCGAAAACTACAGCTCATATCTCAAGAACTGCTTGAGTTTTTTCGGCAACGGTAACTTAGTTAGGTCATCTTCATTAGTTAGCTGAAGTATCCTGTCTCTGCATGCATTCTGAAGAGTGGACACTGGAAAAAAAAAAACACCCAACAAAATTACAAACAGTGCATAATATATGTGTGTGTATGTTTTTCAAATGCATCTACAAGGTATTCTCTGATTGACTCTTTACAACATTTATATTTATACCACAAAAGAAATAAATAATTTTTTTTCTTAAGAAAATATCTAACTATTAAACTTATTTTATAAACATTACAGAAGCTTGAAATAAGTAGCTCAACTGTCCAGCTTTATACTATTCATCATATGTACACTAGCAACATCATCAAAGCGATTCAAACCTGACATAATTTTAAACATTTTGATTTTACCTCCGTAAAGCTGAATGATTCGCACTTGTTTGGTTGTACCATAGACATCCACTACTGCATGTAAGTTTCCCCCTTGGTAAGGAATATAGCGAGCACATGGCCCCTGATCCTCACCATTAATAATGAACCTCATTTCTGCCGTGTCACCATTCACTTTGTACATAATCCCAATCCTACTGCCTACATCTGTTGGTAACACATTCTTTTTGGGTACATGATATGAATTATTTCCACTTTTATTTGATGGAAAAAGTTTTCCTAACGGTAGTAGTAAACTGCGACTAAATGACCCTTGGGGTGTCTGGACAATGTCTGTATCACCTACAACCGATTGGTAAGGTTCATCTCCATTATCACTGTCCCCCTCCTCATTTAACATCACTTTATTGTGAGATTTTGTCACAGCAAATATCCATGATTTCCCCATGTTATGAAGGTCTGGCAGTGCATACTGTGGTAACTCAAAGTGATCAGCAGGATTAAACTGAGTCAGTCCTATCCGCATGTGGCCGCTCCATCCTCGCTCATTTTTCTCTATCTCAACAAGAAATATCTCCCCTGGCCTAAGTGGCTTCTCACTGAAAGTCAGGGCATGAGCAAAGCTGGTCTCCCTGTACGCCACCATGTTGTCATGGAGAAGGCGGATGTTCTGTCCATGGTATGGATGGAATCTCGTCATTGTCAATTAATCATTATCTACAAATAAACTAACTGCATTGAAATAAGATAAAATAAAAATTTACTAAATTCTAACATGAATATGTTTATTGCAAGGTATTAAATCCCATTATCATTAAAGTTATTCATAATACTATGTTTGTACTTTCAAGGACTTCACACCTTGTGGATGATAATTAAGAAATAATCAACAAAAACACAGATTTATCATGTCTATTTGTTCTCCCCCATCTACCTGTTTGTTGAAGTTTACCTGTCTTACGATTTCCCCACATTATAAATTGTTCACCTTAATAGGAATTAATATGTTTTAGTATTGTTGATATGAAATAGCCTCCAAAAATAAAACTTCTTTTCATTTTCCAATTGTGTACATTTAAGAAAAGGTAGCATAACAGTTATTGGTGCATTTTTCAATTTAAAGGAAATTAAGATAAAAGGATTTAGATTTGGGGTCAACAGACTCTGGGCAAAGACTCCTTAGGTCCAACAAGTCATGAGGCATACAGGTTTAGATTTAATTAATAGACCCTGAAGTATCTATAGTTATTTCAATATCGTCATCATAATCAGTACAATAATCTCAAACCCACTCATTGAAGCATCACTATAAATGCAATTCATTTAGCAAAATTTCCATTGCACTAAAACCACAATCGCAATTTTAACAAGCATATCTAATATGACAGGCCAGGCTGTCATTAAACATTTTTTCAATTGATGTACTCTGACCCACTTTTTTCAAGGTGGGTTGGTAGGTTGGTTTTTTATTTTTGGGAGGTCATGAAAATCGGATTTCAAATTTTCTAATCTTTTCATTTACACATCATGATGTTAAGAGCATTCATTTTGTACAATTGTATACGATATACGTAAATCTTGCAATGTCTTCTGAAATTTTCTCAGGATGTTCTGTATTGTCAGGATGAAGGCCTATACAGTTGTTAATAAATTAACACCCTTCTTTTATATCACCTATTGATTCTCCTATTCAAAAAAATCCAGAATTGCTTTGTGGTATGACATTTATAATTCTAATCACTTAAACACTTTAATGTGAGTCATTAATATCCAAGTGAACAGCATGTTGACGGCAATTTACTCTTAGATATTTTTTAGTTTTGATATTGCACAACATATATTTCAATGCCAACTTCTCCTCATCGTTCATTTTGTTATGACAGTCGTATTCCGTTTGTGTGTCTTAGTTTAAGAGCAAAGTGAAAGTGCCTTATACTTATTGAATTGTCACAGTATTTAGATAATCCCACATCAAAATTATACTTATTGAATTGTCACAGTATTTAGATAATCCCACATCAAAATCATACGTGAAATTTTTCAGAAATATGGACCATCAATATTGAATACAGACTCTTAGTCAGGGTTTGACATTTACTATTTTGAGCACTAGACCAGTCGGGCTACTTCAAATGATTTTTGCTAGACTTGACCTTACATCCACTAGCCCCGACCAACGTTCCAGAAACTGATAGTTTCTCAGTATTTAAATGTACTTAATTCAAATGACAAACATTAAGTTTGCATGAACTAAAATGTACTTAATTGTCTCCAAAAAAAAAAGCTTTAGTCTTGTCATTCAATTTATAGCTTTCATTTTCAAACACATTTTCTGTTTCTTTAAATTCTACCCGGCACGGAAATTCTTTAGTTCGTTTAAAATAAAATGACCTCAACCGTTTTTTAATCTCTATTTCATAAGCCCTGCTTTGTTTCTTCCCAACTTTTTAATTGTTTTCTCTTGGGACATCTTTCCATGAGAACGAGAAGTCATATTTGAATAAAGAGACATTCCCGCACCTATGTCAACACCGAAAAATGGCTGTTTACGATGTAATTTATTAATTTGATAAATATTTTCTTATATTTGATTCAAATAAACTGGGTTTTTTTCTAAAAAAAAAAAAAAGGAAAATAAATACATCTAAAACATAACTTTACACACATTAACATCGAATAGATGTCGTAAAACATCACTTCCGGTCGCCACTTATTTATTAGAGCTAAAAATAGAGATTGTGTCATCATGCGGTTCAAAATTGCTCGCAAACTCTACAGTTATTCATTTTTAGTTAAGAATAAAATATCTTATGGTTTAAAGTAAAGTTTCTTGTTTATTTTTTCAACACGACCAGTTGGACTAGTAAAGTGACATTTTAACTGACCGGACCTATCATTTAGTAGACTCAGTCAGTCGGACGTGCCTTAGTGTCAAACCCTGCGTGGTCCACCATATTTCCCACAATTTAGGTATATCACGTGATTTTTTATTTTAGTAGCATGGCTTTCAAGCATTTGTGTACACAAATACAATCAGGCCTCAACAGTGCAGTTTGTAGCTTCTTTAATACTATTCTTGGTAGATAATGTGGTAATTTGAAGCAGTGATGAGGTATATTTGGCTGCTCATATAGAAACTGTTTGAAAAGTCTCTGGATTAACAGTATAAAAGTGAAAGTAGAACAGAAAATGTTTTACACTTTTATTTTGAGCCGCACAAAGGAAAATTAAATGTAAAAATAAAATCCGTACAAAAAAATGTGGTCTAATTAAAAGTTTAAAACTTATATATATGGATAATGTCTATTTTCTTGGGAACCAAAAATAAAAAATTTAAAAGTGCTGAAAAAATTATTGGGTTGGGGCGAATTTGACGGGTTGACCAAAGTACATCAAACATATCAATTTTTATTTTAAGCCACATCAACATCAAGGTATTTCAATACGATGTAAAAACTATTCTAAAGGTAACAATCATTAAATAGCACACATTTAATGGCATACAACACTTCACACTGGAGGTTAATTGATACGAGATTCCTTTAACTTTCATCTTTGTTTTCTTTAAATGGTAACATTCGGATTAATGTATTTATGATGATGCAAATCAAACACCGACAGATCTAAAATTGATACACATCAGTTTACAGTTACAGGTGGTCTCCATGCAGGAGGAAGAAACTTCCAAATCTCATAACATAGTCTTTTCCTTGCACATAAATCAACAAAGAAAATAATGCACCTCAAAAATAATATATTCAATTTCAAATAACACGTGTTTATCAATTTTCACACCTTTTCCCAAATGAAAGAAGCATAAAATGAGAAATGCGTAAAATAATTAATTACGGAAAGTACCTTTAAAAACCAAACTATACATTTGCTTTAATGCTAATGATCTGAAACCGTATTAGCTTAGTTCGTCTGAGGGAACGAGTACTTTTTCTGTTCAGAAAAATAACCATTCCTCGCATATGGATCCTCTGTGCAAAGGTATACAATATATAAATATACCACTTCCGGTTCATGAATATAGTACATTAATTGTAATTGGCTACTTTTTTGCATATTGACCAATGGGGTAGGGTTTCATATAAACTGTTTGCCGCTTCATTCAATGTGAAAGTAGATAGAATGTTTGTCACGAAGCAGATTGAATCTGAACACAAAGATTTGATACACGATGTATCTTTTGACTTTTATGGTAAACGAATGGCAACATGTTCAAGTGATCAAAGTGTAAAGGTGAGCTTTTTATTGATTTTTTTAAGAGGTAGCATCCAACTTGTTGAAGAATATGAGGATGTCGGTGCTACTTCCAAGTACTTCATTAATTCATATTTCCTTAACTTAGAATCTAAGCTTCTCTTTGCAGGTTTGGGATCTGGGTGAAGATGGAGAATGGAAGTGCACAGCAAGTTGGAAGGTATCACTAACAAATATTCATCAATAAATGGCGCAACTGTTGTAACAATGATCTCTGCTGAGATTCGGCTTGGCAGAATATTTCGACTAACGCCTTCACTGAATCTTTGAGTAGTCCTTTCCTTATTCGTTCATGTATGAAAATTTACTTTCAGCTTTGGCCTGTACTAGCAATTACTGTGCTCTTAGGTGACACTGCTGTTCGCTTCAAATAAGTGATGTAACTGTTAAACTAAATATCTATCACTGTTAATTTTGCTTACCATGAACATATACAATGTAGGTAGGAAAATCCCAAATTGAAAACATTAGTGATGGGAGTAAGTGAGAATTTCGTAATCAATGATTGGTTAACTGTAACCAACTAATTATTGATTATAATCGGTTATAGAGAAATTCTACGATAAAGTCATTTAACTACTGAAATGTGTAAATGAATCTTTTCTATGTTTATATTTGTTGTTTCTGTTGCTGAGGGAGTGTAAATGAATATTTTCTGTGTGAATTTGTTATTCTTTTACTATCTTAACAGGGATCGAAATTAACTTTTTTCACTACTAGCAAATTTTAGCTAGTGGATTATTTCCCAACTAGCAAAATTGAGCTTTTACTAGCATTTTTAAATTGATTGCTGTTTTACAGGAATTTAAGAAAACAAACATGTATCTATATCAAAATATAGGGAAAATCTTTTAAAATCTTCTGTAAAGTGCAATAATAAAAATAATATCGAGAATTCTTTCATTTAAAATTTAATGAATTATCAGACAACACACAAGTATCATCGGTGCATGGTGAGGGTCATAGGGTACACTTGTGCGGCAAACTCGCTGTCCAGAGATATACCACCTATTTACAACATCATGTGGTTTGAAATCTTGAAGACTGTTTGCGCCAATTCAAACTATATGTTCAAAACTTTTGGAAATTTCATCTAAAAAATTCTAGTTGGAAAAAAAACCCCGCGAACTCTAAGCGTTTGACTATAGACTACAGAAGGACACCGCGTGAAGCGGTGACACTAACACTTTCATGTGTTGTTTCATGTAAACACGGACGAGATCAACATGCTTGCTATTTAAATCTGACGTCTCTGAAACGCCCGAAGTATGCATGAAGTAGGCCATCTTCGACATCACTGACTGAGATGACCTTGGCCTTAGCTATTTATTCTATCCACGTTTGCTTTTTCAATACTTTTATATTCATTCTGTAAAGCGTTTCTACGCACAAGACAAAATTATTGTAAACTTCAAAGTACAGCCAATTAACCGAGGAAATCCGAGAAAAAAAATCGGGTTTTTTTTTCACTCGCAAAAAGTTGCAATCACTTGTGATTTTTCACTCGCATTTTCAATTTTTAACTCACATTTAGCGAGTATTTCCCCTTAATTTCGTTGCCTGCTTAATATCTTTTAATACACAATTTTTAAGTTGTCCAATACTAAGTTCTTTCGCTTTGTGGAACTCTTACACACAGTGAGACGCAAAACATACTTTTGTCCACATGCGGTGGGTACAAATGCTTATCGCTACCTTCAAATATTGCCTAAAGGATGATTATCAGACATCATGCAACCACCCAAACTGCAGGGACACACAATATTAGTAAGTTTATTAGTATTTAATAATAAAATAGCTCAAACAAAAATCGATAATCATCATTTTTCTTTGATTAAATTATCACTCGTACAAAAGAGGAAATAAAAAATTATTTCATATTTAATTTAATGGCCTAATTCAATCAAATATTATCCTTGATATGGTCAGTTTAATGTATACCAACGGCTGATATCAACAAAATTTACACTTTCATTACTTTTATCAATATTTTCATAGCTATTCTATAGTATAGGTAAACATCTTGTACCCACCCAAGCGTTCAACAGAACACTGAATGTACCTCTATCACAGAAGAGCTGATATCTCAGAAGTTGCATACTACATATGTAAAAGTCATTGTAATTTTTAGAAGGGTTTATGTGCCAAAAACGGATATTGTTTGCTTCAGTTTTATCCCTGTATATCAAAGTTACATGTCATTAAGTAAGGAAAGAAATTCATTCTATTGAAGAAAAAAATCGGATCTATTGTCACCAATTGAAAACATGATACACATGTGCAGAGTAACAGTGGCCTTTGAAAGCGGTTTTATCTATATAATTCACACATGGCTCTGCTCGTATCTAATTAAAATTAGATGTAAGATCCGCTCGCGTACCCGCATACATAACAATCTAATTAAAATTAGATGTTAGATCTGCTCTCGTACTCGCATACATGGGCATACATGCCTTTTAGTGTAGGCTAAAAAAAATTGTTATTTGATTATTTTATACATCTTTACCATTTTAATTTACTATGAATAATTTTTCCCAATTTGAGGAAAATGTAGCTAATTTTTCCCCAATTCAAAAGGAGGGGTGGTAGTTTGAAAAACCAAAAAAATCACTGTCATTGCACGAGTTATCTTTATGTAGGCAGTGTTTACTGTCAAAACCATCCATCTGGAGAGTGTGATCAGATAATTGGATGATCAATTAATTATAGTAGTTTAATTTTGAAAAATAATGGGTAATGATGCCACTTTTAATTGTTTGTCATTGACCATATTTTTTAAAATGAATATTACCATGATTACAATGGAAAAAAAACCCCAACATATCCATGTTACAAATTGATAAATGGTGAATATCTAGTGACTAGTGCAGTGTTTCTGTTCGTGGATTCAGAAAATACAGAATACCTATCTAAATTACAAATACAGAATACCTATCTAAATTACAAATACAGAATACCTATCTAAATTACAAATACAGAATACCTATCTAAATTACAAATGGGGCTTGTTCTTCGTGAAATGTTTGCATAAAAATCTGTATCATACTATATTGACTTTAACAATGATTGATTAATATATTTTCATTGATAACATCACAGTAGTAAGTACTCAGTATAAGACCATTTCGTGATTATGTCTCCCCTTCCCAGAAGGTGGACACATTGTGTAAGTGTTAAATATTCATGTATTAAGTGTCAAAATGCCTTCACAAACATTGAACTCCATTGGATTCACTCTTATAAAACACAATGTTTATAATAAACTTCATCTAAAAATTAAATTAAGGTTAGCACACTGTTGGATTGTCTGATACAAAAACTCTAGAGCTATCAATATGTGTTTTTACTCTACAGAGCAAGGTATCTTTAGACGTCATC
Source organism: Ostrea edulis (assembly GCF_947568905.1). Taxonomy (NCBI): domain Eukaryota; kingdom Metazoa; phylum Mollusca; class Bivalvia; order Ostreida; family Ostreidae; genus Ostrea; species Ostrea edulis. The sequence continues at coordinate 108,136,870 of NC_079164.1, forward strand.
ACAATACAATGTGGATATGATATGAACCTGCTTTTTCTAGACGTTATCACAATACAATGTGGATATTATACATTTATTGCATGATAGTGAGGGAATCTTCATATCTCTCAAACATTCATGCAATAAATTGTTTATTATACCGAAACAAAGCAAGACTATAAATGTGCATTTGAAATTGGAGTCCGCTCATCTATACATTGCATGTAGCTGACATCGTCCTAACGATAACACCACGCCATTAACGTATTACGGTATAAGGTACAAACAACGAAATACAGTGATATAATAACCAGTTTTTTGTACTTCCATTCTCCTTGAATGCTGATTTACTTGCTTGTCTTTGTATCAACCAAAACCAGGCAATTTAACTGTGTATCAGAGACCCGCATATTTTGTGCCTTATGAACTATGAAAGTACAATGACTCGGACTCATTGTGACGGCACAATAAACTACGTCTACCTTGCCGTAAAATATATGGAAAATGAATGAGGTTGCCCAAGAGGTAAATATGATGAGGAGATATGATGTTTGAGAGGGAGATATGAAGTTTTGTCATCCCTGGCACGTGACTGTATAGACCAATCAGATTACGCGTTTCATAGAATTCTCATACTGAGGTATAATAAGATATGAACCTGCTTTTTCTAGACGTCATCACAATACAATGTGGATATGATATGAACCTGCTTTTTCCAGACACACAGTGGGTCAGTGTTCAGAGTAACTTGGGCTCACCCAGAATTTGGTCAAGTGCTGGCCACCTGTTCGTTTGACCGACAGGCAGCAGTGTGGGAGGAGAGCTTTGGAGATGTGGGCAGGGAAGGAGTGAAGAGTAACTGGATTAAAAAAAGCATTTTGGTTGACAGCCGGACTGCTGTGACGGATGTCAAATTCGCTCCCAAACACCTTGGTTTACAGTTGGTTAGTAAATTTAGTGGCCTTTAAATTTAAAGTTACAGGTAAAGAGTTTTGACACATTTGAGAAACTTTGTATAAGATTTTCCTGTGATATTTTCATTTTATATAGACATGGCAACAAGACTGACAAAGAAATGGAAATTATCAATAATTAAGTGGGTGTTATAACTCAATAATTTTTTTCAATACAAATAAATGGTTGAAAAAAGTATTGGCTTATCATCTGAAAATGTGGTGTTCAAGATTAAACATGAATTATTAGCCAGATAATAGTTTTCTGACTTGTTACGCAATTGGGAAATAGTTTTTAGATCTATTGCTGTCAAATGATATTTTGGTGCAGTTTTTAAGATTCTGGTTTGTGCGTGATTGGTTGTTTGCTTCGGATGTCATTTGTTAAGTCAGACTTCACAATCATGGGAACCAATCATTAACAAAACAAAGATGTAAGGGCTGACAGAGTTGTTACAAGAAGTTAGCTGAAATTGTATCAACTTTTCAATCTGACAGGCCATATGCTGCTCTGATGGAATTGTGAGGATTTACGAGTGTCCAGATGTTATGAACATAAGCCAGTGGTCTCTTCAGCATGACATACAAACAAAGTTCAAGTGCAGTTGTCTTAGTTGGAATTCCTCAAGGTACCAAAAATAGAAAAATGTCCAATTAAAAACAAGACTTAATTGGGCTACTTCATTTATTTAACTGATTATTTAGCATGCTGATTGAAGTTGTAAAAAAAAAAAAAGAGTCTACATTTCCTTATTTGATCATGTTTGTATGAAATTTGTCATTTGAACAGGATGCATCCTCCAATGATTGCTGTTGGGAGTGACGATAATAATCCATCAGGAGGAGGGAAGTGTCAGGTGTTTGAGTACAACGACAGCACCAGGTGTGTACCGTATTGACGTCAAGAACCATTGATACGGGAATCTTGTTCATTTTTTATGCTCTTGTAATTGGAGATTTGGGGCCATGTATTTTTTGTTCTGTCCATCTGTTTGCCCACAAAAACTTTGATATTGGCCATAACTTTTGAATGGATGGTGATAGAGCTTTTTTTATTTCACATGTGTATTCCTTGTGACAAGGCCTTTCCAACAGTCTATGCCTTGTGACCTTGACCTTGGGGTTCTTGTGTACTTTTGAAATACTTTAACCATGGCCTTAACTTTTGGACTTTTTCCAGTGTTTTCATATTTCACATGTGTATTCCTTGTGACAAGACCTTTCTTTGGGCACCAGAATTACTTTGCTGCCATATGGGGGCATCAGTGTTTCAGAAACACATCTTGTTTTCTTACTTTAAAGGTACACCTAAAATTAAAGATCAAAGGACACTAATCATGTGATTGAATCATGTCGTGTCGGAAACATGTCATATTAGTGGCGGGCATCATTTTACTACCTATGACATCATAGCTTACTGAACTATGTTATTTCTCTTAGTAGGCTATGACATTACAGCTTTGGACACATTATGATGTTACAGGGATAAGGCTCAAGTGAATGAAAAAATTGTCCAGGCATAATTTTGAGGATTTTTTTTTTAATTTTTCTCAAATTTCACCACCAATTCTTTGAATTTGAAAAGAATATTCAGAGTAAATTTTATTTGTATAGATCTATAGGTCTTTGGATTCTTTAATATTGACAAGTATTGAAGGTACTGTTAAAGCATATACAGTATAATCTGTCTACACCGGCTGTGTGTGGTTCTAAAGAAATTGGCCGGTTTACACAGAGTCCGGAGTGCAGAATGTTGAAAAGTATGAGAGTTGCTTCCCTTGTATTCGCTGTCTATTATGCATACGTGTGTAACGATTACTAACGTTTTACTATATCACAAAAGAATTCAAAATGTTAAAATATAAATGCTCGTGTTTTATCTTCATGTTCTTTTGAAAAAGTTTCAATTTTTAATCAACGGTAAAAATCTGAGAATCGCACACTTTTCTGTTGATAAATTGTCGATTTCGTCTACATCATCGCCGACTTCAATTGCTATATCATGTGCGTTCGTCAAGTTGGTGTTGTGTTCGTCTAGAATTTCTCTTTCCCAGCTTTCGTCGTAAATGTATTTAATGGAAATATCGCTTTTAACTGTCTCAATTTGTGAAACGGAAACTAATGTAATGCCGAGTGATCGACCGGATATGGCGAGTTTCAAAAACCTAACTTAACTGTATATCATCACCGTCTGACTCGTCAGAGAGCTCCGAGATGCCTACCCTGCTTTTGGAAAACATGACTGGGTGGTTGACGATTTTGATTGATTCCAAGAATGTATCGTTCATCGATTAATTGAACTTTGTCTTTTATTGTCAGTTCTCGTCTTTGTCGTTATGGGGGAGGCTCGTGCACCATCACCTCGTGCTTGGTGCTGTCATAATTGAAAAGTGCATCCCCAAAAATCACGTTTTATTTTAAACTGATTACGACTCATCGCCAGTTGAACTTACCTGAGGCTTCCCTTGAGACACCCTTTGTATATACACCGCATGTGATCAATCGAATATACCGACAGGTTGGTCATCGTGGGTTGACTGCTTTAAATGCGATAATTAGAGCTAATTATGAGCAGTTGGGACCTCGTGTAATCCAAATACGACTGACGTAACAATTAGGGTGGTGTATCGTCGAGGGGCCGGTTTACACAGGATAATTTAAGTTAATTAATAGCAGTGGGGACTGTGTAAGCCGGCCGATATACAGAATACGCAGTATCCTGAGTACAGGGAATTATTAATAAAGGATTTGTTAAAGAAATGTTAGGGACTAAATTTTGTGGCCGGAATTGACAGAGCGCCGGAGTACTCGGAGACCGGTTTGGACAAATTATACTGTATAATGAAAAAAAGCAATTATAGTAGTGCAAGAGTACCAAGTTAAATGTTACTGTAGTTCAACATTGAGTTGGGCTTCAGTACTTCATATTCTTATGATGTATGAAGTCCTTCAAAATATTTCAATGTGTTTTGAATAAAAATCATTCACACGTGTTTTCATAAAATCAAACTAATGGTGAAAATGGGGTTTTACATAGTAAATTTTCATGTATTATTGATTTTATTTTGTCTAAGACCACAAAGTTCGAAAACATAATGAAACATTATTGAAAGTGTGTCCATTCCTTATAGTCTGTGTAAATTTTTGACTGAAATTAATTTTAAAAGAAAGTTTAACAGGTATTTTCGTTGCTTTTCAGGGAAGGTAACTCTTCCATGCCCATAGCTAGAACTCTGTAATGATTTGAACACAATTAAAAGTATTGAGGGTCCCCTATTCTACGATTTTACAAAGTATGAGGAAAATTCATTGACAGTTTATTTTTGTCTTGCCACTGTCCTACCTATCCGTGATATAAAATTTTGCGAGTGTGTGTGGAACATCACACATGGTTCACTTTAATTGCATCATGATCCTTTCAATGTTACGCTAACCCTGTCAGAGTTAATGGGAGATGTGGCTGAGATCTAAACATACCAAAGATCTGGGAACGGCCAGTGACTGTAACTTCTGTCTTTTACATTTAGATTGAAGATACTAATACCTGACTTGGAAACCATGAACTGAAAAAAAAAAACTCCCAACTTTTAAAATGATAATTTCTTATTGATGTTTTTCAATTTATAAGGACTCTGATGCATAATTTATAATTTATTGAAAAATTGAATCTTCCTTGAAATTATTTACATAGTGATTTTTAAATTCTTATTATTTTTTTTGTCAGAATCAAAATCAAAATGAATTTTTACCATGATACATACCGGGTACATGCGAATATCTCCAGTTTCTCACAGCGTGGACACACATGCATTTCACATTATGGACAAAATACTGAAATATGATAATTGATTTTATGTCAAATGTCTTTCATAGTCCCCTACTGGCATAGCTCGGACTCAGACTATTAAAGTCCTCTCCTTCTGTCTGTTCATCCATTCATCTGTCCGTCTGTCAATCTTTCACAAACCTTGTAAATGTTGACCCCAAAGTGATTATCATGCAATAACACAATATTACTAAATAACACTCTCTATACTCAGTCAAGGTTTGATACATGTGTGTTTATCATAAACAATGCGATAGCTGTTCACCACAGCAAAAAATGTTTTAGTAACAAAGAATGGAAGTGTTTAAAAAGGTTAACTCCTACCAACATTATTCAGGCATTATTATAATATTTGAAACTTGAGGGAGTTTTTACCACCCCGTCCCTCAAACTATTCAATTAAGAATTTTATCTGACATCGATATTTTGATCTCACCCCTAAGTGCCCATGGTTGATTTAGGAAGCTGAAATTGGGCATGTGGTTTGATTTCATGTTATGATCCCATGGGTCAGATGGAGCCAAAATGGGTTCAAAGTTAACATTTATACATTTTCATTTAAAATATTTTCAATATATATGTACATGTTGACATAAATGTTGAATTGTTATGCAAGCTACCTTTGACAGGAAGCCTAGATTGACTTGATCACTTTAGACCTCTTGGTACTCAGGTTAGTGATTTGGTCCATGAGCCTCTTGTATGAGTTCAGTATAATGTACTGAATGAATAATGAAATTTTCTTCCTTTTTTCTATGATTATACAAAAACTAAGATTTTTCACGCAGATTATTACATGAACAACTTAACATAGGGACAATAAGGGACATGTATTGCCACACAATTCCATTCCATATTGGGCTGTCTCAAAGATCTTAGGACAGGACCTTCTCCATCCTAAAGTTATAATGAGTATTTGGATATGTCTTAAGTTAGGACTAGCTTCTAGAAACAATTTTGAGACTTAAGATTTGTTTTAGACTAAACTGTGACATAAAGACTTTCATAAGACCCATCTTATTCTGAAGATAGCTTCATGAACATATCCACAATATTTTAATACTAAATGTAACAGAAAGGAAAATATATGTTGAAATTTTATGGCAATGTTTTCAGAAAATGGACTAAAGTAGAGACTATTGTAGCGGTCACAGACCCTGTGCATGATGTGGCATTTGCTCCAAACCTTGGCAGATCATACCATCTGTTATCCATCGCATCAAAAGAGCTGAAAATCATCAGTTTAGCTCCACTTGGGTATTGTTTTGTGTTCCGTTTTATTTTGTATCATTACGTCTAATCAAAAAGAGCAAGAGGTAGTAAGATCCTGAAAACTAGTGATGGGTGAATTATCCCCGACAATCCAAGTCAACCACTAAAGGCCTCTCGATTTATTAGTGGTTAAAACAGTTTTTGTATTCAATTAGAAAACAAAAGTGACATAAGAAATGAAATAACTACAAAGGACTTTTTATTTTTCACTTCCTTGAAAACAATATGGCAGTGCCATATATTGAAGAAATGGAAATAAGTCAGCAACATTAATTAAATTCATGAGGGCTATGGTGATCGACTTTCGATTTTGGTGACAATGATTGGCCCATCACTAAAGATGGCAAAATCAGAATTTTAGTGGGGTGGGGGTGAAAGGTATTTTCCAAGATTTGCACACATAGCCAGGAAGTATCATGCTGTACCAGCACAGTTGTCTGTACTATCAGAGAGAATCTTAAATATTGCAGGAGAGTCTAATTGTCAACAAAAAGAGATGCAGATTTTGTTTTGACAATGTTGACCTTGTATTCTTGAACAAAAACAATCAAATTGTCAGCACACAAGTTATTTGATCCCTGTGTAGCTCCTAGTCTGTTTTTTTCTGTTGGAAATTTTGCAAGAAACTAAATACAAACTGTTCCATGTGCATTGTATTAGTACAGTAAAACGCAGTTATAGGATACATCCAGTGCCAGCAAAAAATAATTCTTGACAACCAAACGTTATTGTATCCAATATTTTCATTATTTTGTTCTCATAGGGGAATAAATATCTCTTCGCAGTAATTGTGAATTCGTTATAAGCGTGAACTCGTTATAAGTGTGACTTTGTTACAAGCGTGAATTCAATATAAGTGTGTTTTACTGTATTGATAATTCTTTTGAACAGAACAGGATTTTGTTTAGAAAATAAAGGTAAAGAAAAAGTAGGATTTTCTGATTATTTTTAAAAGTTATTATTTCCAATTATTGATGAAGAATTGCTGATTTCCCATCACTATGGAAAACCTAATCCCAGGCTCCTTAGAGCCTTAAGCAGCTCAAAAACCTTCAAAGTAAATCATTTGGGGTTTCACAATTGCATTATGAACATAAGCATTTTGAAAAATTTTGAATATTGATATAGCAATGATAGGATAACAAAACTGTGTTGATATGTCTATTACTGGATGGTACATGTAGCAGAGATAATATAGTCAAAATAACAAAATACACACAGTACACAAAAAATTGCTAGAAAGATATACATACGTATAATTTTAAAGTCATCAACTCCCATAGATTGAATTAAGCTAAGAGCAATGGTTGCACTAAATTTTTGTGGTGTTTCATGGTTTATTTGTGTAAAAATGACTTTACAAATCATATTAATGACTTGACATACCTAAATTACAGTTTTGTATTCAATTCATCTTAATATTGTGAATTTTCAAGAGAGTGACCAAATGCAGTTTTTATTTATGCAATTTATCATTAGTTAGATATACCTATGCACATAAAATTTATGATGTCATTTTTGTACCATTCCTATATCTTAATTTATGTTGTATTTGAAAGTATGAATTATGAAAGAAAAAATGAACATAATTATATGAATAAGTTTTGGTTTTGTAGTCGAGATTCTGTGATTGGAAATCAGGCTGTGGTAAGCAGATTTGAAATGAAGCAGGTCGCCAGTTTTGCTGACCATGAATCACCGGTAATTAATTGTTTTTGATTTAGAAAGGCAATTACGTTACTCAAAGTTAAGTGATTTAGAATAATGTAATAAATGAAAATGTAAACTTGTTGGTCTCTGCAGTTTTAACACTTTTTTTCACCTGGTAAAACAATTATTTTGTTTTACCATAATTGCGAAAACAAGGGAGGTTATATTTTTTACCCATCATTCCTGATGGGTCAGTACAACTCCTGAAATTGTTCAACAGAATTTCTTGAAACTTATTGAAATGTGCATATTCACAGGAAATTCTTATTTGATTTTTTGTGAAAGAGTTATGCCCCTTTTGAATATAGCCGTTTGGAAGTCTGGCTCGGGAATTGACCAAACATATACTTAAACTGAAATTGATATACATGTATGTCAGTAGAGACAAGAGGTGTAGTACAGATTCATAATGCAGGTCCGTAATAATAAGGCTGTTGTGTCATCACTCCTATTCTACATACAGAAAGCCTGTATTTATTGCTAAGTATGTTATAAAGTGCATCTAAATATAGGAATATTAACCTTTTCCACACTATTTATAGATGTAGCTAAATATAGGAATATTAACCTTTTCCACACTATTTATAGGTGTGGCTAAATATAGGAATATTAACCTTTTCCACACTATTTATAGGTGTGGCTAAATATAGGAATATTAACCTTTTCCACACTATTTATAGATGTAGCTAAATATAGGAATATTAACCTTTTCCACACTATTTATAGATGTAGCTAAATATAGGAATATTAACCTTTTCCACACTATTTATAGATGTAGCTAAATATAGGAATATTAACCTTTTCCACACTATTTATAGATGTAGCTAAATATAGGAATATTAACCTTTTCCACACTATTTATAGGTGTGGCTAAATATAGGAATATTAACCTTTTCCACACTATTTATAGGTGTGGCTAAATATAGGAATATTAACCTTTTCCACACTATTTATAGGTGTGGCGAGTGAGTTGGAATGTGACAGGAACTGTGCTGTCCTCCTCCGGAGATGACGGATGTGTCAGATTATGGAAAGGTATTGCTTGTGTTGTACAGTGTACATTATCTGCTATACATTAGATAAAATGATACATCTTTGTTGTCATACGATGAATTTTAAACAAGGCGAAATTGTTTTTCACTTTGCAAAGGCAAAAAACTATGAGGCAAAAACATTTCAGTGTAAGGTATGGCTTACACAGTAAGACATGCTTTTAGGAAAGTACTGGGGATGAACAGTTTAGATTCATTATAAACATAATTAATTTTATTCAATAAGTTCATAATATGCTTTAAAACTACAGGGAATGAAAATCACTTTTCTGTAAGTGTGAATTCATTATAAGCATGTTAACTGTAACCATGTTTTACTGTACGCTGTATTTGTGTTTTCAAAGAAATAATTAAGACAGTTTCTGCACACCTTCAATTCTTGCAAGTTTTGAAACGTACAG
>NC_079164.1:108151062-108156062 GCF_947568905.1 Ostrea edulis
AAACATATTGTAAATTAGTAAAACTTTCTAATAGTTTTGGATAATTTATACAAAATGTGAAGTAAAAGCTCATCTTCACTTGCTTGCAAATGCATGCAAATATTTCCTGTAAATATGTAATGAACTCAGAGAAATCATTTACCCGTTATCTACTGATAGAATGAAATCAGCAGCGTACATGAAATATGCATCATTTACTTCATGCAATGCACAAACATAGGTGATGTACATGGCATGCTCGCCAAGGAAATGCATGAAATACTGATAACTGTTGACCTGAGGCTACTGTTACATACCAGAAGGGTGTGCTTGTAGAAAATATTATTCCCTTCATTCTGATAAAAGCTCATTATGAAATGATAAACTCTATTTGTATTTCTACAGTAAACACATCATTCCATTATACAGATTGCAAAACACTTAGCCCATGCCAATATCTGTCTTAAAATCAGGGAAATATCATAGTAAATTATTTTCCCTGTATTGTGCATGAATGCCTATGCTATATGATTTACTGGTCAGAGTGATTGCAGTTTATGAAATCAGGAAACAATTTAGTTCTGTAGACTGTACATAATTTGGATATAGGTGTACATGAGAATGAGAGAGAGAGAGAGAGAGAGAGAGAGATCTATCTGTTAGTTGCTCATCAATCAAAAATTCTGTTTTCTTTTCCTTTAAAGTGGAGGGGGGGGGGGGGTCTAAGTATTATTCTAAATAGTATTCTTAGTAATGGGTTACCAGCATGCACTGGTTTTATTTTCCTTGTGATTTAAACTTCCTTTCCAAAAGTACACCATGCTATAGGTGCAAGTACTTGTACATGTATACAAGAAGTTGGCATTGCAGTGGGAGAAAAATAATCGACAATGTTTTCATATTTTAATAAAAATGCATGTAAAATGGAAGATTGGTATACCATTTCATAAGAAGGGTAACCCATTGTATGATGTAGAATGGCATAGAAAGCTTTTTTTTCTTCACATTTTTTAATAAATTAAAATATTTAGAATATTTTACCAATTATCAATATTTTATTGTAATGCATTATGATTTGAAATGTGATTTCCTGTCTTTCTCATTCCCTCTACATGGCTGTCTGAGAAAATCACTCAGGTGTAACAATCGCATTTTGGTATATACAAACACAGTTGAAATAAGAGACTGTCTGACAGGAATATGGTGGACAGGATGAATACTGGCATATTTAAGAATGGATCGAGGATCAAGGGAAAACATATTACTGACATTTTAAAGCAGGATCGGAATAGGAATTCATAAAATGTCCAAGTGATACTATGGTGTTTTTTTTTAAATATGTAGTCAATTTAAGAACTGTCAGTGGCAAATCCAGGAAGAATATTGCTCATTACTTGGGTATAGTGTTCCCGTCAGCTTTAACGTGTGTTCTTTTCACATACATATGAACATGTACATGTATATATTGTTATGATGTCAAACATTGTATGATACTGCCCCCAGTAGGTCATTATACCATGAATTGTGATGACTTTACAAGAAACACAATGGGATACTCTATTTATGCTGAATAAAGCTATTTCAATAAGCTATTATAATGATGTTTGCATTTCGTCCAGCCAGAAAATTCAACTTAAAGCAAACTAAGTGACATCCTACAACACACAAATATAGTCGTACCTGACAGCTTAGTGATTTTTCATGAAAGAAAGTTGAAACACTGTTCAGATGTGGCATTCCATTATAGGAAAGAGAAATTCTTCACAAACATTACAAAGCTGTTATAAATTGTGATTTAATGTTTACTTTCAGCAAACTATTTGGGACGGTGGAAATGTATATCTATACTCAAAGGTGATGCCTCTCAGACTCGTCACGACAGAAATCTCAGTGCCAACCCCTCACAGATCCCCTCAGGCGGTGTCAGGTACTTTCAGCAAGCCCCAGTACAAAATGCTAACCAAGTGGTATGGCACTGAGGCACCTTAAGGAGAAATTATCTATAAAACACACCCTAACGAATTACAGTAATTTATTATTTGATGATCATGGATCTTCAGAAAAGTTGTGGTTTTCAAAGTGTAATGATCACTGTATGTAGAGAGAATTGACTTTCAGCATGCTTAGTTATTGATAATGTTGGTGTATTGTGTTCAGTCAGCAGGACGACGACTTAATGCGGATGAACATAAAACGGAACTCTGGGTGGCCATCGTTTAATACCAAGAAAGATCAAGGGAAAACGTATTACTGACATTTTAAAGCAGGATAGGAATGGGAATTTATAAAATGTCCAAGTCATACTATGTTTTTTAAATATGTAGTCAATTTAAGAACTGTCAGTGGCAAATCCAGGAAGAAGATTGCTCATTACATGGCTATACTATAGAATTCCTGTACACTGCGCTATCAGGCCCGCATTGTGGAGTCTTCAATGCGTTTTGCTGATGTAATGTCATAAGCTATGCAGATGACTTGTGCAGTTGGATGGAAAGATAATAATTGGATTATGGAAAAATTGTGCAAAGATAAATCTAGTAAAGATTTGTAACAGATAAGGTCAATTTCTCTTGTGATGTAATGCAAATCTCAGCCAAAAATTGTGTATTTGAATATTGTGATATTTGTAAAATGTTCAGTGAGATGAAAAGGAGATGCATGTAATAGCATTTATGTAGCAGTTTGAGATGCTAAATACTTGATGCTCAGTGATTATCATTGCAGCAAAAATTCTGTAAATCTGATAATGAATGAAGTCTGTGTGAGACAGTGTGCAAAGCTATTTGACATAATTTGAAGTGTATGAATGTCTGATTTCTGTCATTTAGTGTGATGTCAACTATTGTTACAAAGTTATGCATCAGAATTGTTAAATGTGTTGACTAGAGCATGCACTAGTTATTTTAAACTTTTCACATACTTTGAAATGTCTATCATACAAGTAAATAAATTCTTTCTCCAAATATTAAAGAATGTGTTGCACATCTTTTTCCATTTGAGCTGAAAGTTTTCAAATTTTATCGTTTACAATGCTGAACTAAATTTTTCTAATGGTCAACCAAAATTTGAATATCAGTTTTTGAGTTACAAGTGAGATACAGCACTCACAATTCTTTGTTATGTGAACAAGGATCGTGTCATGTTTTTGTTTACATATAGATTGCTTAATAAAAAAAAGCATGTTTAAAACAAAATGAGATGTGCTTAACACTAGAAACTATTTAATTGTGTTCAGAATTAATTTGTAAATGAAAAAATCTGCTTTAAACAAGCTCTTATTAGTATGATTTAACCTATGTAAACAAAAACAAGGCACGAGCCTTGTTTACATAACAAAGAATAGTGAGCTCTGTATCTCCCATGTACCTCGACAACTGACGTCCAAATTTTTGCTGACCATTAGAGATACCGGTACCTTAGTTAAGCATTCTAATCAGTAAAAATAAAATTTGAAAATTTTCAGCTCATATTGTGTTCATACCTCCTTAAAAGTGTTGATCTTCTGAAAGGTGAAGATAACGAACAGTGATCAATCTCATAACTCCTATAAGCAATACAAAATAGATAGTTGGGCAAACACGGACCCCTGGACACACCAGAGGTATGAGGAGTAAGCATCCCCTGTCGACTGGTCACACCCGCTGTGAGCCCTATATCCTGATCATGTAAACGGAGTTATCCGTAGTCAAAATCAGTATGCCAAGAACGGCCTAACAATCGGTATGAAACACATCAGATGGCATTTGACCAAAGATAGGTTGTATTGACGAACTAGATCGTTATAATGACCATAGAATTTGCGAAATGCTGACTTCAATCGAGACTGTTGAAACCCCTGTACTATCAACTTGTTTGCAGTAGCTTGCCTCGATTTAAAAACTGACCATACGCAGAACAAGCTCTTGCGTATCGAATCAGTTGAGATATATAAACACCATATGCAGGTGATAATGGAATATTGCTACATAAATATAAGAAGTTGACGATTGAGAAACTGAAGTAGAAAATTAATTTACTAGAAATTATGGTAAGACTGAGAAAGCTTGTCTGGGAACAATACCATGTGAAATTGTGTTGAAAGTATGTACAATGGTGGATCACTACACCTTGAAAGAGTTTATCAAATCAACACGAAATGATTTAACCATGAAAGATATGATGACATAAGTAACAAGATATGATTATAATCTACCGATTATAAAGTCTCCCAAACAAAGTACTGGCTGCATAAAAGTGGCTTTTTCTGAGTACTACTATTTTCCTCCCTTGACAAAATCCATGCCAATTTTAACTTCATTTTTAAAGATCTATATCACGAAGGCTTTGATTTTGAAAATTTTCAAAAAATCCCCTTTTTTTCCTTCAGTAAAACTGGTGTCACTTGACCTTGGTCCTAGTTTGAAGGTCCCAACATCCTCTTATCATTTTTGATGATCCCATGTCTCCATCAGTCCTGGTTTCTAAAGTTATACAAGTGTTTATAATCAAGGTCAATGGAGATACTACTTTGTAGGTCACTACACCCTTCATTTCTGAAGATACCATGTCTCAATCATTCCCAGTTCTAGAATTATACCAGACTTATGTTTAGGGTCAGAGGTCAAAGTCACTGGAGTCACTTGACCGTAATACCAATTTGTAGATCCCATCATCCTTTTATTATTTCTGAAGATTCCATCTCTTTATCATACCTAGTTCTTACTTAATACCAATTTTATGTTCAGAAGTCAAGGTCACTAGAGTCACTTGACCTTGATATTAATTTGTAGATCTTAGCATCTTCTTGTCATTTCTGACGGCCCTATGTCTATCAATTACAGTTCTAAAACTATACGAGTTTGTATGTTCAGAGGTCAAGGTCACTGAAGTCACTTGACCATGATACTACTTTGTAGGTCATGTCGATCATCTTCTTACCATTTCTGATTTCATATTGCTATTAGTCATACCAGTTTGTATGTTTAAGGTCAGAGGTCAAGATCACTGGAGTCACTTGACTTTGAAACCAATTTGTAGATCTC